>NW_026897162.1:0-293224 GCF_033153095.1 Gastrolobium bilobum | reverse complement strand
TAAATGATAATTCACCCACAAGTAGTCATGTCATAATGAAGGTAAGTTATGGATCTCAAAAATAACATGATTGTAAACGCACATTTTCATTCTTAATATGAATTTAATAAAGCAGTAACACATATACGTATTCTCTTATTCAACTTCCATCGGTTTGTCTTTAGGTACTACCAAAAATCAATAATTACTTGATTTCGCGGTTCTTTCATGATATAAACTTGATGCACCCTTTTAAAATAATTTTTTTTTATAGGGATAGCTAATATTCATGACAGCATAACACTTTAAATTCTAGGAAGGCTTCTATGATTCTCCAGTTTTATTTCGTTGGATAATTTGATATTTGATAACAGAAAGTTTCACAAGGCATCGAGAAGGAGACAAAAATTGAAAGCACACAGATGAAGTTAACAAATCAACCAAAGGAAACAAAATAAAATAAAGACTCAGTGAAACGAGATCATTCAAAGCATGCACAATTATCTGTTCAGTCCAGTATATTTTTAAGTTTAATTCAGATAATCTTTCTTTATTTGTTCATGCAGTATTCTTGCAACATTTAAAATCTAGACCCACAACTTCAACAGTCACCAAAAGGAAAGCTTAATATAACCAGATGCAAGTTTAAAATAGTTACATCACACAAGGAAATCTAACACGTAAGAACTAGAATGACAATTATCACTCACTTTGTTTAACAGCTTCTTTCTCAAGAATTATTTCTAGTGTCAATTCACCATTAGAAGATTTGTACGGACAGTGATCCCACATGTGAGAGCCTTAATTAATACTAATTCTACGTTCTAAGAGCATTAACCGGAACCACTTAAGTAAGTGACCTATCCCTACATCAATTTTCATAATTAAATCACTGCTACAATTCTTGATCATATTAACTACTTACGCAATTATGTAACAAAACAGGATTAGTGAAGAATAATAAATTCTACCATCCTACTATACACACAGCCACACATGCAGGAAAACAGCATCACGTTCAAGAGAAAGTACACACCAGCAGTCATTATTTAAATTTTACATGTTATACTTCACAGCTCAGACCATCACAAAATATTCACATCAAGCCTGTATATATGTAAACCTTCCTTATAATCCATAGGAGACAGAATTTATAATTAATCGTTAGTTCAAGTAGCAATTCACTATTTCACACATAGTGTTCAAACACAAGTGTATCCCGCGATAACCATGATTGTGCACACACATCGTACGTGGTAGTGAGTTGATCAGGCTCACCCCTAGTATGGAGGAGTGCATAACCATGCTTAACACCGGACACCACAAGTACCATTAACACAAAGAATAATGCAAAAATAGCTAGCAAGCAATTCAATAATTATAATCAACAGTCAGCAATGAAACAATGTATTTCTAACACGCAGCAAAACACCCAATTCACAATTATATACAACCAGTAATAATTCAGTACACTATACCAACAACCAACATTTTCAAACAACAATCATTCAACAACCAGGCACAAACAGCAAACAATTCATTAAAAACAGACACCTTGAATCAAAACTGCTCTGATACCAATTAGTGTAACACCCTCTCTTGTAGGCCTCCAAGAGAGTTGTTTGCTAAGCGGAATTAGAGTTCTTTAATAGTATTTTAGAGATTGAAAAAATCGCTTTTACATTTCCAATTAAAACTAAAGAGGGGATCTGGTTAATTACAAAAATCAGAGTACGTAAAATTTCTTAAACTTACTAAAAATATAAATTTCCTGATAGACCTTGCTGTGTTTAAAAAATTTGTATAAAATCTAGTTCAACGATTAAAAAAAATATTCTTTGTAATCTGAAAACTAGACATCTGGGGCTTCATGTTCATATAAAATAATAGTGATTTGGAGTTCGTTTGCCCCTCGAAACATAACTCGCAAAATAAGAGATAAAACAGTGAAAATATCACAAATGTCCTGGCTGGTAAAATTCATAATAAATCTAGCTTTCAGAATTTCTTTGCAAGGTTTATATATAATGAAACTAGATACCTGGGGCTACGCGTTCATATAAATTATAAGAAAATCGGAGGTCTGTAGCCCCAGTACGACAACTTACAAAGTGCTCGCAAAGACTTTTCAAAACTCAGCATTTAGATAACATGTCAAAATCCTTTTCTCAAACGTTTCAACATCTGTTTCCAAAATACTTGCTGGTCATAAAATCATAATGCAATAATAAAATCATAGTTCACAGTAATTTAAGCTTCTCAATTTCATACAGGCATCCATAAAATTAATACAATCACAGTAACATGCCCAACAGTAGAAACCAACAGCAAATATCCAAGTCCTCATATGCTTTGGCGTCCTCCTGCCATTTTATAAAAATAGCAGCCCCAAAGGGGTAAGAGAAATCCCAGTAGTGTGGCAACAAAATCAATAATGCAACAGTATTGAACTAGGCACAAAATTATAAACAGTCGCTTCAAACATGAAATCATTTTCATCATATAACCTTTTCATCATATATCATATTGCGTATATAACGCCTTCATCACGCTCATAGCACCGTCGTGCGCGTGCCATCACAATGGAAATTCCATGCACGGCACCATCATTTGGGGAATTCCACTGTGGCCTATGCGGACTGACGCCAGCTGTCCCAGTACCATGATATCAAGGGATGCCTATATGATGCGTGCTCAATCACATGGTCCTATAGATATAACTATTCTAAGACTCAAGACTAACATGAATTTGGTACATGCATGCCATGCTATGCTGTCACACACAAACAGAAAGACAAGTGCGGTATGATGTACGGTGCATGCATATATCATCATTTCATAACATATACTTCTTGTACATTGGATGCCATACTGCTAAGCCATTCTTTCTTTGCATAACAGAATTTCCATAATCATAACATTTCCATAGGCAGAATAATTTCATCATTTATGGCAGAATAATCATAAAGCACATGTGAGAAACAATTCACAATTCATACACTAGTCAATAGTCACATCAGGTAATACCGCCTAACACATACCTCATGTCCACGCAATAATCAATAGCACCACAATTCAGCCCACTCAATAAGAATTACGTGCACCTAAATACATGTGATACAAATCAGAATTCTATTCATAGATTCCTATTATTTATAAGAAGTTCGCATGCCTCTTTATTCTTGTATTTCATACGATTTACCATGCTTCGAGTGCCTCATCAATTTCTGTCTTCCCATTAGTTAATAGCATATTACCAAGATAAAATCCTGAGTCCCCAACAAATACCAATTCGGTTTTAGGACTCTCATCTAAGGTTCTATATTATTTATTTTATTTTGCTACTCAAAGCAGTTCCAAATTCTATCATGCACCACCACACAAGCTCACAAATTAATTAACAAAACTTTCATTCACCAAGTCCTATACGGTTTAAGGTGCGCTTCCTCAAAAATAAAAGCTTAGGAACATAGACTAAATGCAATCAGATTATCTTCAATTAAAATGCATCTATACAACACCTAATTTGGCATAATATTCGATCCTCATAACACTACACGTTTAATGTCACATAAGTCACCCTTTACTATTACAAAAATCTGGACCTATTTATTAATTTGAGTACCATAACTAATTCAGCTATAAGCAAGATATAAAACTCATATCATTACAATATTCCATAATAAAACATATCACGATTTCATAGAGTGTCCATCCTTAATCTTAGTACGTAAGACTCAATCAGTTAGCACATCGTCTAACCAAAACAACGGACGCATGATGGAACTTCCAAACAGCAAGGTTCTCAAATAAAACTTTATCCATTAATTTTCATCATCAAATACTTCCAGTAATTCCACACAAATTAAACGAGGCAGAGAAAGGAACTTGAGGTCCGAGTTCTTACCCTCTTTCAGCATCCAAGGTTAAATCATAAACCACACTCTCCAACATTCCAAAAATCGGACCAGCTGTATGCAAAGGAAGAGCCACTCCAGCTAGGCAGAATCACGCTCCAGCAAAAGGGAAAGGCTTAATCAGAGTTTGGTGAAGTATTAACGGACAAGGGAAGCAACAAAATTTTACCTCATTGGCTGTAGCCATGCAGCCGAACCAGAGAAAGAAAGGAAGGTGTGCTTTGAGATTTTGTCATACTCCCAAGTGGCCCACGACATGAGCAAAGGTGAATGGAACATGATGCAGAGTTGTTATTAGTGTTCCTCCTCCAAGTGGCTTGCGGATTTGAGAGGAAATGAGGCTGAGTTTGGTCCGGAAATAAAATGGTAGAGGTGCAGCCTTAGGTTCCCTCCAATAGCGCACAGGGGTTGGAGAGACTGACTTCAAATTAGCGCACAGTGGAAGGAAGAGGAAAATACAGCTCTAGTGTTGCTATGTTTCTCTAGGATTCTCGGTTTCTTGTGGAGAATAGGGAGGAGAACTAACATGCAAGGTTTGTGATTCCGTAAATGTGACACAGACAGCTACTGGTGGTTTAGAATTAAGGGTATCCCATTTGGTTTCCTTAGTGCCTCTCCTCTACACAGGTCACGGTTTTTAGGAGGGGAGGGACACATTGTAAGGTTATGTTTTCTGCTTGAAACTAGGAGGTATTACCCAGTTTAGTTCTCCTTTTCTCTGCGCAAGGAACAATGGATGGCGTGACTGGTTGGGTTAGGAATTTGGCACCCACTTCAAATGTAGTCCGTCCTCTGCCCAACGCTCAAAGGAAACAAGGAAGATAAGGTTGAGTCTTGTTGATGATTAACTTGATGGCTGACCAGAAAATTAGAGTCACGGCCAACAAGCAGCATTCCTTGCCCTATGAAGCGTCCAACAATGAGGATCAGATAGGAGTGTGGAGGTGGCGGACATGCAAGAGGGAAGGAGGGACTTAGTTGGACACCTAAGGAGCATGCATAGGCTGATTGGGTTTTTAGCAATTGACTAGAAAATTTTCTGATTCTACACCCAATATGCGCACAAGGAGAGATAAGGATAAGTGTGTGGGAGTTTGGCTTTTGACCAATAGGTTTTCATGCAAGGGAATTGCCCTTTTTTCATTGGCTGCATGTGGAGGCAAGAAGGCTGACTTGCTAAGTCCATATTTTCACACAAGGATCAGAATTTGGCGTGTCCTAAGCGCATGAGTGGGAAATAAAAATGATTTATGCCATGTGGTGAGTGTTACCCAACTAAAGGCTGCATTGAAGGACTTCTCAAGATGGGATGAGATAGACTTAAGAAGATGGGCTGAGGCATTCCCTTTTTAATGACGTTGGGCCGTTGGCCACTCACTAAGGACCCAAAATATTTAAGTCCAAATGCTTAGTTATATTATTAACCAGCCCATTGGTTAATATGTTTCCATGTCTTTTTCATTTCCTTCTACATGTCACCACTAAATTATTCTTGTGTCGTTAGACTAAAGTTCTTATGCCTAAAATAACTACTCATCTATTATTGAAATTCAAACGATTTCCTAACTCTTATTCCCTTAAAATTTTAATTAACCTAATTTTCATGACTTAAAATTAAGTCTACCTTAAATAAATATGTTCATATATATTTCGAGTTCAAAACAAGCTTCTAAGTCCCTAAGCAACATTTATACAATTTTCTAAATTTGCGGGATGTTACACCAGCCAGCACTCATTTCAGACATATATGGTGAAGATGATGGAAACTATATGTGAGGCTCAGGGCTTAGATGTTATTGATTACCAGCCTGTTGTATACCCTCATTCTGATGAGGAGGAAGCCTTTGAAGAAATGGCCCGGACTGACTATGCTGATCATGTGGATGGAGCTGCGCCTGCTGAAGGTGCTACATCTTCCCATGCTGCACACACTTCAGGGAGACAGCCTGGTGTTGATGCCACTACCACAGAGACCAATGCTGCTACTGCTGATACTGGTGCTATGGATGAGGACAGGGGTATTGATCCTGAGTACAACCCCTTGCCTACTGCTGATCCAGGATCATATTTGGTGTTTACTGATGATGAGGAGTCTACTGACTAAACTCCTCATTTTGTTTTTACACATTTTCTGTTTTTATGTTTTTATTTTGGATACTTTTAGTTACCTTTGGTATTATTTTTAATTTTGTACATTTGTTAGTACATTGAGATTCTCTGTTTGAATGATGCACTTTTGAAATAGTACTGATGCTATTTGTTGATATGTGAATGTGTTTCAGAACTTGTCAACTGCTTTTTAGATTTAAATTAGTTGCTGGGGACAGCAACGTTTAAATCTGGGAATGGGGTGTGAATGAATGACATGATTATGGTGGTATCACACAGTTGATGATGACACACAGTTGATGAGCCACAAACAGGGAAACATCTCAATCCTTTCTTTTAAATTCTTGTGAATGTAGTTTTAGGTAGTTTAGGTAGTGTTGTATATGTACAAAGGTTGGATTTAGAGTTGAGATGATGTGAACTTTATGAGGATAGGATGATCAAAGTCTTACATGATTGATCAAAAAAATTTGATGCAATTTGAAATCCTTGCATGTGTGCTAAATGATATGTTTGCATGACTCATGCTATGTGAGGAGTAGAGAGATCAGTTTGATGTATATAGAGAAATTCAAGCATGCACTCTGAACTGTGAGACATAGAGCCTATACAGAAATTTTTTTGTTCAGAGAGCACTTCACTGTATGAGTAACTCTAGAACTTGCCCTGTTTCTAACTTGAAATAGTTCATGGTTTGTAAAGTAGAGTTTATAGAGGCATTTTTCTTTTGAACCAAATTTTCCTATTGCATGGAAGCCTTAAGCCTAAACTTGTTGTGATAAAACTAAGAGCCCTGCACTTATTCCAGATCCTAAATTTTCAGATTATGTGTTCAGATAAGGGGTAAGGAGGAAAGCTCTGTTGGAGAAAGGTGTTTCTGCAATGAATAAAAATATTAAGTGTTAAGTGTTGGAAATTTGGAGAAAAAGAAGAATGAAAAAGAAAAAAAGAAGTAAAGGCACAAAGTGCTTGGTTTGGAAAAGGAAAAGAAAAAGGAAATGAGGAAAAAGGGAAATCAAAACAACACAAAGTGTTGAAAGTTGGAAGAAAAGGAGGAAGGAAGTTCAAGAAAAAGAAAAGTTGTAGAAAAGGTGGTGAAAAGAGTAAATGAAAGGGAAGAAGAGAATGAGAAGGATTAAGGAGTACATAGATAAATTCAATAGTGATCCTCCTCTTATCTGAATTTGATTCATCTATCTAACCTTCTGCAACATCAAATCCTACCTTTAGCCAACTACGTGCCAAGCCATTTTTCCTTCTCCTATACAGAATCCTATCCCTAGTCAAGTCATACCACCAAAGCCTCTTTTGTTCTGCTTATGAATCACTGTCACTATGGAAAGTGAGAAGATGGGCCAGCTTATAGTAGTTTGAGTGCAGTGGAGATTGAGTGATGAGTACACCCTTAGACACTAGAGTGCAAGAGAGTTTATTCTCATAATTTTTGAAAAGTTCCAAGTGAGGGGGTGTTTTGTGTTGAAGGTCTCTGCATTTTATCTTACTGATCTGTTGAAAGTCATTGTGATGAGGCTAAGCAACTTATAGTAAAAGATAGATTGCTGGGTTGTTAGATTGTATCTTGGAAAGTTGATCTGTCATATTTCAATCCAACCTCATAAATTTCATGTGTAAAGAATCTCAAGTCTTTCTCTGTCTTTAAAGTTATTGCTGAGGACAACAATATTCAAATCTGGGAATTGTGATGAACCCTTAGTTCATCATGGTTTTTAGCAGGAATTAGGATCAAATTGTGTGATTAAATGATGAAAAAACAAGGTTAATGTCCTAGGATGTCCTCAATTACAAGTTCAAGAGCTTTATTGAAATTTGTATGATTCTTGTAGGAAAAGCAAGCTTGAAAGACAACTGGAGAAGGAAGAAGATTCTGGAGCTCAAGAGGAGAAAAATTGCCTAAGTGTTGAGCGCTAAAACGTTCACACTGAGCGTTTTAGCGCCCTGTTATAGGAAGAGGCCAAAACTTGCTGGTGAAGAGCGCTGAAACGCCCACACAGAGCGTTTTAGCGGGCTGCTGCACTTAGAAGATGAAAAATTGCTGGTGATGAGCGCTAAAACGCCCACACAGAGCGTTTTAGCGCGCTGCTGCACTTAGAAGATGGAAAATTGCTGGTCTTGGGCGCTAAAACGGCCTGCAATAAGCGTTTTAGCGCCCTGAAGTGGAAAAAGGATTCTGGTCTCCACCGCTAAAACGTCCAAATCAAGAGTTTTAGCGTTGGAGTTAGTTAAAGTCAGTTGAGCATTCACCAAGTTTGGACGCTAAAACGGTCATTCCTGAACGTTTTAGCGTTGGAATCAGTTAAAAGCAATTGAGCATACGTAAAGCATGGACGCTAAAACGGTCACTTATGGACGTTTTAGCGCCCACATCAGTTTGCTGTTTTTAATTGTAACACTATATAAGGCAAAGCCTTGACACTTAGAAAAAGGCTGGATCTGGAGGGATCTGAACTTTCTCTCTCTCTCTCTTAAAACTTTAGTCTGACTTCTCTCTAAATTCTTTTAGTGTTTAGTTTTTGTATTAGGATTTCTTTGTAATAGTTTGGAGATTGAAGACTTTCAACATGGAAATGAAGTTTGCTTCTTCTTCTGTTATCTATTCCTTAGTCATGTCTGAGTAGAGTCTTTGTAGTCTGAATGCAATAGAACTCCATGATAATATTATGTTGATCTGATTAATATGATGAAGTATTTTTCATGTGTTGATTTGAGATTTTCTGATTTAATTATTTCTATCAAGGAAGTAGTATAGAACATGGATGTTTATATGACTTCTGTATTTGATAATCTCAACATCAGAATTCTAGTACTCAAGGGATTGATGCTAGAGTTCTGATGTAATCTTAAGACTTTAGTATTTCATGCATGTATTAAGAAAGAGATCACCAAGGGATTGGGGTTTCTGATTAATGTATCTATCAGGGTAGTAAGGGATTACATCTTGATGATAAGTAAAAGGTTGATTAACATCACATGGAAAGGAATTCATCATATGATCAGTTTTTACATGGGTTATTATGGAGGAAAGTTGTTTTCTGACTACTTGTTGTTTTATTAATTCTTAATCCATATTTACTTTGTGTCAAATTACTTACAATCAATTTTCTGGTGACAAATTATTCATGATTTTTACAAACCCTTATCTGATTCAAATTAGTTTTTTATAGTTTATTGGTGCTTGAATACAATTCCTCGTGGGAACGATCTTTACTCATCATTTTATTACTTGTACGACTAGTGCACTTGCTAAACGTCCAACAAAGGACATTGTTGTCTTTGTGTCCAAGTGTTTGATTTGGCAGAAGGTGAAGATAGAACACCAGAAGCCGTCTGGTAAGCTTCAACCTCATGAGATTCCGCAGTGGAAATGGGAGAGCATTTCCATGGACTTCGTGATGGGTTTGCCCAAGACTCATGCTGGTTGTGACTCTTTATGGGTCATTGTGGACAGATTGTCTAGTCTGCCCACTTTCTTCCGGTGAAGGTGAGCTTCACTTTAGAGCGGTTGGCCAAACCGTATGTGCGAGATTGTGAGGCTTCACGGGGTTCCCGAGAGTATCATCAGTGATAGGGGCCCGAAGTTCTCATCTCGGTTCTGGGAGGCACTGCAGGAAGCTTTTGGTACTCAGTTGAGATTGAGTACATCCAATCACCCTCAGACTGACGGACAGACTGAGCGGACCATCCAGACCTTGGAGGACATGTTGAGGGCTTGCACTTTGGAGCAGGGTTCAGCATGGGATAGGTACCTGTCATTGGTTGAGTTTTCGTACAACAATTTCCATGCTAGCCTAGGCATGGCACCCTACGAGGCGTTGTATGGTAGGGGGTGTCGGACTCCTACCTGCTGGTCTGATGTTGGAGATAAGGATTTGTTTGGCTTGGACTTTTTCCAATATACTACCTAGCAGATCCTTCGCACATGGTGCAACCGGATGATGTGGAAGTTCGGGAGAACTTGAAAACTCCCGTCGGACCACTCAAGATTCTCGATCGCCGCGAGAAGAAGCTGAGGAGCAAGATCATTCTGATGGTCAAAGTGCAGTGGACGGGAAGGACTCCTAAGGAGTGTACTTGGGAGCGAGAGGACGAGCTTCTCCGGCAATACCCCGACTTTCGAGACAGGTATGTTTCTGATTTTGAGGACACAATTCTAAAAAGATAGGGTGAATGTAAGAACGCACACCGTTAATTATGGAATTTAATTAATTAATTATGAGATTAATGAGATAATTCCATAATTGACCCTATTAATTATGTTAAGGCTTAAATAATTATTGTAAGTGATTAATAATGTTGAAAGTCGCTTTTCTGACGAAAGTGCAGATACCAGTTCTGATCCTCGGTATAAATGCGCACTGATGAAGTATCCCGGAAAATTATAATAAGTGTGGGAATATTCCTAAAATAATATTTAGGACTGGTAAAACAAGTTTCAAGACGAAATAATGAGAACTGGTGCCATAACTGATACTGGCTATGTAAAAGCGCCTACCGGAAAGGTGCTGCGGAAAATAAAATAAAAACATGACAAATCTTAGAAAATGAGTAGGTTCAGAATCCTAAGTTTGGGATTAAAATACTAAGTGTAGCTATTACCGCTAATACAGTGTTCTTAAAACTTAAATAACTATAAATGTTAACTGGCACATGATCTTAGGTTATTTGTGAGCTCCTTCTACGTGAGTTCTCTGGACTCTAGGCTGCTGAGTCTCTTCTTCACCATTTCTTGACCTCCTTCTTCATAGAAACTCCAAAGAGATCACCTTTGATCATTATTTCTTCCCAAAATGCCATACCTTGGGGTGTGTTAGCTTTGAGTGGTTTAAAGGTGTGTCTTTTCTGAGTTGGTGGGTCCGTGTGAGTGGGTGTTGGGGGCTGACTTGTTGGTAGAAGTGGTGAGAGCCATTTCTTTGGTTGTGGGAGCTTCAAGTGATGACCTTTGTGAAGAAAGGGCCAACCTTGATATCCATTTTCGTTCTTCTTGAAGTATGTACCTTAGGAGCTGAAGTGTGAGCTCCAAGAGCACCTCCTTGCTCTGTTTTAAGCTTAGGTAAGCTTCACCACCTTGAATCATGAGTTTTCCATGTTAAAAGTTGAGTCTTGGCATGTTTAATAAGATAATCAAGTAACCAACATGTTAACTAACCTTAAAGGGTTTAAAGATATATGCTTTAACGTTCTAAAGTGTTAAAAATGGAACCTTGGGAGTGATCTCTCGCGAAATGCAGAAACTGCATTGTGTCGCAAAATATCCGGATATTGATATCCTGATATGATATCCGGATATAAGGTCTTGTGATATTCGGATATGGATATGCGGATATGCATATCCGGATATGTCCCCGACATATATCCAGATATTCTGAGAATTATGAGACAGTAGCTGTATTGTTCTTACATAATGGCTTTTTGGGTTTGTGGACCCATGATTGGTTAATGTGGACTCTGTAATAATTAGCCTAAGTCAGAATCTAAGTGATTAAGGGCTTATGGCTTTGTGAGAAGCCTAAAGACACGAAACGTAAGGGAAAGGCGTTGTCCTTATACCAAGTACGTGTAGAGTATGAATTTTGATATGATTATTGATCCAAACAGATTGTGATTGTGTTGTGTGTCGACCTTGAGCTTGTGTGGACTTGGCTTGGATTGATTGCTTAAGAGGTAAGCTTTCGTGTCCTCGGTTTAGCCATTGTTGGTTCCACCATACCCCATGGGGGAATGGTTATACGCATGATGTGTTTTCATGTTTTGATGATTTAAATGCTTGTGAGCTGTTAAGCGCAAGGGCCTTATAATATGCATGTGTTGTCCCATCTAAACGGTAAGCCTGAGTATGTGGCGTCATACAAGACGGTGATTCTGTGGGTGGGTGTAAGTGGCGTCTTGCACTATTTATAGGGTTTAGACGTACGTAAATGCTGCATTTCTCTGGCCAGCAGAATAGTTGACACACATGATATGACTATCTGTTGCATTGCACTGATTTTGGAACTTATATTGTTAAACTGCTTTTAGAACTTATATTACACATGTAAGTGAGCTTCAGGTGGAGAAATCATTGAGGACCCCTTGCCTTACTGAGATTTCTGTTTAGAGATCTTATCCCACGTTTGGGGCGCTTATTTCAGGTTCAGGTATCCCAGGGGTTGAGACCTCTAACGGCCGGAGGCTAGAGCTGAGTTAGATATTGCTGCTTATTCTATTATGATTGGATGTTGGCATGTTTTCTGCTATCTTTATAATTATGTTGTTATTGTTGAGACTCTGTTGGGCTTGTTGTCTTATTTGGTGAGCATGAGGGTTTTCTATGCCACATTGATTGACTATGTCTTATTTTGTATTTGAGTTGTATAAACTATCAGGATCGGTCCGGTCTACGTGTTGTAGTTCCGTGACTAGAGACCAATTTGCAGTTATTTAATTAATGAGGTATTTCAGTTAGTTGTTTAAATTGCAATTTACATATAGGCAATGTTTTGAAAATGAATTAAGTAATCAACTTGGTTAACATTAATGACGTCATAATTGAACATAAAAAGATATTCCACATTTTTAATTAAGCGTGGCTTAATACGATGACATGTTAACAAACCAGGTATACACTGGGTGTTACAGTCGTGCTCTCGGAATAAGGAAGCTTAGCCTGAGATTCATTGGGCCATACCAGATACTTGGTAGGGTAAGGCCTGTTGTCTACTAGCTTGCCTTGCCTCCGAACTTGGCCAACATCCATGAAGTGTTTCACATGTCCCAGCTGCGGAGATATATAGCGGATCCTTCGCATATTGTGCAACCTGATGATGTGAAAATTCGAGAGAACTTAAAGACTCCGTAGAACCACTCAGAATACTCGATCGTGGTGAGAAAAAGCTGAGAAGCAAGATCATTCCCATGGTCAAAGTGCAGTAGGAAGGAAGAAATCCAGAGGAGTGTACTTGGGAGCGGGAGGATGAGTTTCTCTGGCAATACCCCGAGTTTAGGGAGAGGTATGTCTCTAATTTTGCGGACAAAATCCTTAAAAAATGGGGTGAGTGTAAGAACTTGCATCACTAAATAATTAATTAAATAAGATTATCGATGCCGGAGTATGGATTTGATAAAAATTATGCATAATTATGATAAAATAATTATTTAGAAAGTCGAATAATGCTTAAAGTCGCTTTTCGGATGGAAAGTGCAGATATCGGTTCTGCTTCGCTGTATAAAAGCATACTGGTGAAG
Organism: Gastrolobium bilobum; assembly: GCF_033153095.1. Taxonomy (NCBI): domain Eukaryota; kingdom Viridiplantae; phylum Streptophyta; class Magnoliopsida; order Fabales; family Fabaceae; genus Gastrolobium; species Gastrolobium bilobum. The sequence goes on along the minus strand of NW_026897162.1, from coordinate 279,980 downwards.
TATCCCGAAAAATTGTAAAATAATATAAATATTCTTAGAAAAATATTTAGGCCAAGGATATCAAGTTTGGGGTAAGAATAATGAGCATTGATGTCAGAACTAATATCGGCTACATATAAAATGTGTATTGACAAAGTATTGTGAATATTATAATAAAAATATGATAAGTCCAAGAAAAATGGCTAGGTTTAGAATATTGAGTTTGGTAGAAAAGTGATTAGCGGAGCTATTCGAACTAATACCGACGATTTAAGTGGACACAACTATAAATAGAAAATGCACAGATTTCTAGGGCATTTCTACACACTCCTATGTGACTTCTGCTGCTGCCTTGTGTGTTCTTCCCCATGCCACCACCCTTCCTCTTCAAGAAAAGCCAAGTGATCACCTTTCTCCTTGCTATCTTCATCAAAACACCATTGATGAATGTGAGCAAGCTTTGTGAGGGAGGAAAACACCTTATTTATGAGTTGTAGCCACTGTTTGGTGAGAGTTGAGGGCTGACTTCCTTGGTTAGTGGGTTGGAAGCCATTTTCTTCCACTTTGAGGGTTCAATAAGACATTTTATGAAGGAAAAGACCAAGCTTGTAAACCATTTTTGTGGTCTTGTGGTGACAGAGTTGTAGAGTTGTGTAGAAAGCATCAAGACACCTCTTTTCTACTATTTTGAGCCTTTGGGGTACATTCCTTACCTTTGGTCATGAGTTTCTATGTTAAAGATTAAGGTTTGCCATGTTAAATGAGGAGATTAAGTAACCAACATGAACACTAGCTTAAATATGTCTAAAAATGCATGCTTTAACGTCTGGTAGTGTTAAGAGTAGAACCTTGAAAGGATATCCTCGCGAAAATGTAAAACTGCATTCTGTCGCGAAATATCTGGATATTGATATTCGGATATGGATATCTAGATATTGGGTCTGTGATACCCGGATATTGACCCTGTGATATCTGGATATGTCCCCGAGGAATATCCAGATATTCTGGGGAATTTGTAGTTTGAGCCATTCTGTCCAAACTAAAGCGTGGTTTAGGTTTCTGAACCCTTAAATTGTTAGTATAAACCTCTGTAATGATGTAAGTAAGTCATAATCTATAATATTGAAGGCTTATGACTTCGAGAGAAGCCTACGACCATTAAACGATAAAGGAAACGTTGTCCTAATACAATGAAATTCTAGATTATGGATATTGATGATGTGAATGTTATGAAAACAGATCCTCTACTTTGTTGGACCTTGTTATTACTTGCGACCCTATGGACACCGAGCTATGAGGATGGATTTAGCTTGACAGGTAAGCTTTTGGTCCTCAGATTGATCTGTTGCTTGTTCCACCGACCTCCATGGGAGGGTTATTTATGTGCATGGTATTCTTTTATCAAAATGATATATGCATTGTTATATGCCTAAGATATGTGGATATTCCTGTTGATGTAATTTGTGGATGTGATGTTGGGTACTTACACGATCAGGCAGCGACCCTGGTGTGTAAGTGATGCTCACCGGCAAGTGTACCGATCGCACAAGTAATATAATAGTAAGTAAAGTTCGTCTCCACAGGGATTGTGATCGTATATCAATTAATAGTCTTTTCAAGAATGGAGGAGTTCAAATTGTTTGTGACAAATATTGTCGATTTGTGTGAAATTGAGAACTGAAAATAAAGACTTATTTTTGTAATTTTTATATTGAGAAAAAGAACAATAAAATAAGAATTGATGTTTTGAAAATATGAGAAAACCATTGTAGCTAGAGCGCACTCACCTTATGATCTTCACTTCTTACTTTGGATTGATTTACAATATTCATTTATAAAATTACTCGGATAAATTATTATCTAAAATAATTAGTTAAATCTCAATCCCTTGGCAATTTAACCCTTTAATTTCAATTGGAATCCTAATCCCTTAGCAACCCGTCATGAAAATTAAGCGATGAGCTCTATAATTTAGGCATCTGCAATTCAATACACATCTATTCCTAGCATGCATACGAACTGTTATCCTACCCCCTTTCAAGATGAAAACCCCAATATCCCTATCTAGGGTTCTAACCCTCACACTATTATCAACTATTAGAGTGATCAATTCTAATAAAGAAAATATAAAATACGAACAGGGTAGAGATAAAGATAACATATAAACGAGCAATTATAAATCAATTCGCGTAACAAGGGTTCACATAGGGTTTGTGACCCTAACTACAATAAAAGATTACTAGCCAAGCATAATCATGGCTAAAAATAATCAAATATTCAAAAGCATAAAATTTAAGGAGAAAAGAGAAGAAGAACTTGATCCCAAGAATCCTCTCTGAGCACCGCCGTCGTCTCTCTTCAGAAGAATAGGTCTAAATCCAATTCTGTCATGAGGATTCTACTTATATGCCTCTTTTCTTTCTTCCAAAAATACCCCCAAAACAACACGCCATAATTTTCCCGCAAACCGGCGCCGTTTGAAAAAGTCAGAATCATTTTCTCGGAAACTGGCGCCATTTTGGCACAACTTGGCGCCATTTTCCTGGCCAACGTATGCTGCACTTCGGCGCTGATTGGCGCCAGTTCTTCTTGATTTGGGCGCTAGTTGGCGCCATTCTTCTTTTGTGCAATCCGGCGCTAGTTTGCGCCATTCCGGCGCCAACTAGCGCCAATTTCCTGGCATTTGTACTGAGAAGCATCCGACCGGAGTTGCATCCACTAGCTTTTTACAATTTTTGTATTTTTCACTTCTTCTACCTATATAAATACAACCAATAGGTGAGAAATATCATGACATGGAAAATGTATTTAAATTGCTCTCTTATGACCCAATTCTTATCAATTTTAATACCGAAAAATCACACTTGCCAGAGGCACATCAGTAAGGCATGAGGCAACGACCCTCATGTTTTGATAGGTTGCAGACATACGTAATGCCTATTCTATTCTCTGGCCAGTTGAACCGCACTTGCATACATCACATGAGATATAAACTGCGGTACATGACTTTCTGAGTATCTGAACATATTGTCATAATTTTATTGCCCTAACATGAACATGCATTGTATTTAGTGTTTCTGAACTTATTATATACTTGTAAGTGAGCTTGGGGCGGAAGAGTCCTTGAGGACTGATAGCGACACTGCAAGTGCACCGATCGTGAAAGTAATAAAATGTACTGAGTACGAGATCTTTCCCATGAGGATCAGAATTTCAAGCACTAGTTCACTAATTGCGTTTTAGTTGGACAATCAAAGGTTTGGTTTGAGAGAATGGTGAATTTAGATGAAGAGAATTGTTGTTCAAAGAACTTAAAATTAAAAACAATTAAGAACATGCGATTATGAAAATTCAAAATAAAAAAAATGAATGAGATGATGTTTGATTAAGATTTAAAAAGCGTAGTTAAGGTTTCGACTTCCCCCAATATCCTTAATATGTTATGAATTAAAAAGTCAAGAATCTGTTTCTTAATATATTTCCAATCAATTCTATCTGAGTTAATTAGGGCTCAATTCCTTGTTACCCTAAATCTATGTGATCTTGAAAGAAATCTAATTCCCCGATTATTCCCCAAGAAAACATGCATTAAGATCAAGAATTTCAAGATTGCATAATTACCTTATGTCTATTCCTATTCCTATTCCTAGATCACAAGAATTATGATAAATTATCAAGTCAAGGTTCATGCACCAACATCCCTATTGTCATACAATTCCCCAAAATCATTCTATAAGGAACAAACTCATAGAAAGCATTAAAAACAGATAATTTATTCAATTATAAAAAGAACAGGATTCGGAGACAATTTAATTCATAAACATAAAGATTCAATTCGGTTCCATCTACCCTTAACTACATAAAAAAACTACTCTAGAATACTGAAAAGAAAAGAAATAATAAAGAAAATAGAACTCCAAGCCTCCATTGGTGTGATGTTGACTTGGTTTCTCAGTGTTCCAGCGCTCCGCAACAGGATTCCTCCTTCAGTCTTGGTGTAATGCTCTGGAATTGTCTATTGATTTGTGCTCCCAAGCTCCTTATTTATAACCACAGGAGTTGTATCCATCATCTAATCTTCCAATGAATCCATAAGAGATTTGTATTTGATTTCATCTTTGTTTCCTTTTTCATGTAAAATCTTGGAGATTTGGTTGATGAATTAGAGTTTTAAATCTTCGTTGTATCTTGCTTCAATCTTCGCAGGAATCATCTTGATTTGTTTCCGTTTTAGTTCCATATCCTATATGAACAAATCTTCTTTAAATCTTCATGGAATCTGTTGCGTATCTTGATCAAATTTTCCTTTGAACCTTCAGCAGCTCTTGGGTGGATTTTTGCTGTTGAATTACTTGTTGTTGTCCGTCTTAGCACGTTTTGGCGTCCAGTAGCACGCCAAAACGTGTTGTTCGAAGGGTTTTGGGATGCTTTGTGGACGTTTTAGCGTGAATTAGCACGCCAAAACGTGCTCTTCCAGATGTGAATCCTTGAATTCTTGCCTTCTTGTGACTTCATCTTCACTTGATGTCTTCCTTTGGTTCCAAATTGCCATAATAAGTGTTAAAAACCTTGTAATTCAACATTACGACAACATGTTAGCAAGATATTCAGTTACTGTAACTTTTACAGCATAAAACCCTAATTTCCATGCAATTCATAACATATATCAATCATAATTTAGCCTAAAAACATGGTAAACCAAGGGTTTATCAAGGACCCTTTGTCTTACTGAGATTTCTTGTTAGAAATCTCACCCCGTGTGGGGCACATTTTTAGGTACAGGTACCTCTGAGGGTGAGACCTCTTGTGGCAGGAGGCCGAAGTTGAGCTAATATTATGCATGCTGCTTTATTGATTTAGCTGGATATGATTAGGCTTTGTTAGTATTATATGGCTATTGTACTTGATACAAGACTTGATTATGTTGTTTTATTTGGTGAGCATGGGGGTTGTCCATGCCACATTGGTATAAGCCATGTTTATTTTAAACTTGAGTTGTACTTATGTATCAGGATATTGTCTAGTCTACGTGTTGTAGTTCCATGACTTGATACTTATTTTATGCTATGAGGTTATTTCAGTGTGGTTATTTATTGCAATTTACATACAGACGATATTTTGAAAAAGAATAAGTAAATCCACTTAGTTAATATGATGAGTTTCATAATTGGAAAAATTTAGCTTCCGCATTTAATGAGTTGCGCCATTACCATTTATATGTTTAATACACCGGGTGCACACGGGTGTTACATTTTTGGTCCTTGACCAAAATGATATTGGTAAGTGATTGAATCAATTGTTTGCATGATTGATTGGATGACCAATTGGGTTGTCTTTGTTGTACTGAACATTGTGGAAATGACCTTGTGTGTAGGCATTTCTTGTACAAGTAAAGCTTGGAGTAACTTGCGTTTGAAGCTACCTAGCTCGGGAGCTTCAAAATGGTAATCTCTTGGTACTGAGGCTAATTCTCGTGTGTGCTCCCCCATGCCTATTGGGGTAGTGGTTGGAAGAATTTTTAGTGCAATAGTGTAAGTATAACATGATAATGCATGTGTTGTTTGGGTACATAGAGTTGTACCGTATCTTTGGTTAGTAGATAGTTGACGTATGTCGTAGGGGACTTCCACTAGAGAGGCTTCCATAGGGAGTTCCAGTTGGCCTAGGCCCATAGAGTTGTTATCCGTTGAGGAGCGCTCTAGAAATGTATCGGGAGTTATAGTTGGGGGCACCTTGAATGATGTTCCGGGAACACATTCGTGGATGAAAGCTCGTATGCCGTAGGCCATTGGGCTGGATGATTTGTATGATATGTGTATAGTTCATTATTGTTATTTTACATCTGAGTGAGCCATTGGGAGAAGTGATCCTCTAGAACCTCTGGATTACTGTGATATATTTGTATATCTCTCCCCGCATTATGGGGCTGTATTTCAAGTGGTTGTAGCGATGCATGGATCTTGGGCAAGAGGCCCATCTGTTGAGCATGTGGAGAGTACATTGGAGAGATGTCATTTCGCATTTTGGAGTATTTTGTATAGGCTATACTTAGAGCATGAACATTTGATATTGCATGAGTGACATGTACCATGCTTTTATCGTTCATGTTATATTTTGGCTAAGTCTAGTGTTGTATAATTATGGTTACTTTTGGATTATTTTAATTGTAGTTATATTTAGAATTTAGAGAATTGTAATTTAAAGTATCGTGGATCTTGTATAACTTATGAAACATGTATGTGATGAAAGGGAAATAGGTCTATTCTAGGTTATAATTATACTGTCAAATGATTTAAATGCATGAAATGGAATTATGTGATTGAAATGAGTAATAAGTTGTAAATGGATTGATCAATGAAATGAGGAATAATGTAAATATGTTGTGAGTTATAAAAGCACCAAGGTTTGTTGATCCTTATGTGCCACCCTTGTCAATTAGGTACAATTTAATGGTTTAGAACACACTTTGGGCAAAGTAGGATTAGTTAATAAAACAAATGAGATGTCGTCGAATTTTCTAAGAAATTATCTGTTTTTAGGCCAACTTTGAGAGAGCATATCTCCCTCCACAAAAGTCCAATTGGGACATGCCACACACCATATTAAAGGTTGAGATGTCAGATATGTTTTCCAAAAATTTGGTACCATTTAGAGTTGTATACCATCCTGTACGACGAACAGAACACATACTTCCCAATCTGGTCATGTGCTGGGGCTGTTCGGGTCCCCTGATTCCAAAAAAACTTTCTCCCTCAATTCTTACTCAAATTAGGCTTATGATACATCAAATTAAAGCTCATGGTGTCTAGTATTCTATATCAAATTTGAGAGCAATGTATTTCATAAATAGTTCAGAATCGTAGAAATGGTGAGGGAGGTTTGGTGCTTTGTTTGAAGTTGGCTGGCAGCTTTGCTTATCCAACTTCAAATGGTTATAACCAGAGCTAGAAAACTCGAATTGAGGCATGTAATACCTTTTTGGAAAGGTAATTGAGTCTAGTTTAACATAATAGAAGATGGAAAATTAATAATGGGTGGATCACACTCAATATTAAAAAGTGAGTTTTATGCTAAGTAGGTTTATGAGAACCTCTTAGTAACTTAAAATAAGTAATGTATGATAGCTTAGCATGTATTATATGAATTTTGAGTTTAGTTTTTAGTTGCGATCACAGTTTGTATCATTACGTATTATGTTTGTTTTAAATTGCATACGTAATGAAAAGGAAAAGGTTTACTCGTATTTTTAAATAAACTGCTGTGATTGTAACTGCACTTAATACCATAATCAATGTTAACAATACTGGAATGTAACAGCCTGTTACAAAACCTTGTGGATTTCTATTGTTTAAGTGTTTTAATATCTTGTATCAATTGACCTTGAGCATGACCGAGAAAGGAACTTCCAAAATGAGAGGGATTTCAGACAGCTGAACAATAAAAGAAAGGTGAGTAATGTAGTAACACTCTCACTAGTCGCCTTAGGAATAAGGGTCCACCTCGTTGACGAAGGTTCTGTACTGAGTCATTGTCGGGAATAAAGTCGTCATAGGAATATGGGGCTTCATATACCATTTAGCCCATGAGCTAAGGAATCAAAGTTGGCATTTTATAGTCCTAAACAAATTCATTGGGCAAGGTCTTGAGCCGAGATTTCAGTTGGTTTAATAGTGGATTAGTGGATCCATTCCCTTTCTTTTATTTATCGTTCCATTCATCACACCACCGTGTAAGTCTTTGCTAAATCTCACTTTACTTTTCTGCGTTATTTTATTTTATTTCGCACCAGACACCTCAATCAATCATTCCAATGATTTGTCCTTCCTTCTTTTATTATGAAGGACTTGAATATATAACGATGCGATGAATTGTTTGAAGTAAACCAAACCATTTGTCACAAGGGGACACTCTTAGGATACTTAGGAACATTAACCAGGGCAGTTCAATAATGTTAACCTATTCTTTTCATTCTTTCTTTAACACAACTGAAAATATTAGTTAGAAACACTTTCTATGTGGGAACAATAATCTGGGACTTAAACACTCCCCTTTATTACTTGATGTGTGCACTTGCGTGAAGTGGTCTTCATTTTAGGGAACAATTGTGCTCCCTCTGATTGAATATAAGAAGAACCAAAGTCACAATCTTGGGAACGAATGCATTTTTCTTGATAGACTACAAGAGGACCCAACATGATCCAAGTACAAAGCATTTATATAATAAAGATCTAGGATATGCAAATAATAATGCAATACAAAGAATCAAATCCTAGTTGAACATTGTGTAGATTGTGGCAAGAGATATTACAAATGATTTTCTCCCATTTTTACTAGCATATAATAATATGTGCAAGTTATAGGCATATGACTAACATGAGATTAAAAATAACATATAATGATTCTTCCATTGACATAATTATATAAACCACGAGATATAAATAACAAATAAAGGGCTTGACTCCCCTCAAATCTTGCATACCAAAGACAAATATGAAATATATAATACATGTGTTGATGCATGTACTAAGGGACACATGTCCATGATTATGAACATATCAATATCAATCAATAATCGACATGAAAGGCAGTTATTGAAACACAAGATAGATCCAATTATTTATATTTCTCAATACCATATAAGTATATTCTCACAAACTAGAGCAAGGCAAAGTATGTCATCTCTTAATCCCTCAAATAAAAATATTTTTAAACTCTATCCATATAAATAACTTTGTAAAGGCAAATTCATTTTAGAAAGCATTTAAGAGTGATAAATATATTGTCCATTTAAAAAGAGCATACCCTTGAGTGTAATTCAAAAGAATATTGAAAGCACCTTTTGTCCTTTTTTTTATTAGTTAAAAAGCCTTGAAAGAATATAGATATTTTGAAGGCTAAGGTTCATCCTTAGAATTTTCAAATATTCTCATTTGTAAATCATTTCAAAAGATTGATGTTTGAAGCTTTCTCAAATTTTCTCTCAAGATTTGATAACACTTTTCAAAGCAAGTTGAGAGAATACAACAATGAAAGGAAATATTCAAACATTTTTAATTTTCAAGAAAATTAGGAGATGATGAGTACTTTCGATATCTTGAAATAGATTTTAAGAGTATGAAATTTCATAAAATCTTTTTCTAAAATGTTATTAACGGATTTTCCATCTTCAAAAACATATTTTAAAATAGTGACATCATTTTTATGAGATTTATAACATACACATAATTTGTGGATGAAAATTGTAATATCTCTATCTCGAGCTGGTTCAATTAACGTACATATTATACTAAAACATGCATCAGCGGAAGACTTAACTTATAATCTTGCCTTAGCTTATGAAAATACGAGCTAACTTTTTCCTTTTATTTATTTCATTTCACATGATACATAGCCTTACGTCCATTCTTTCTTATCAATCTTAATTTCTTTTCTAAACTTTCATCTTTCATTCATGACCATATGCAATGGTCTTTGACCATCTGAATATCACAAAAAGTGTCAATCCAAACGGAGTCTAAAATCGGACAGCATAACAGATATAAATTGAACAAAAGAGGATTAAATCTCACTCTCATAATCCATACCTGATAAACATATAATCTCATCATATGATATTATTATATATGGTCCAGCAACGGACCTATTACCCATCCATGGGCACATGCATAATTGGCTTCGTGCCACTATGTCTAACACCATACATATCTCAGCACATTCACATATCTGAATACTACATCATCATATAATATGCCTGAATATACAGATGTACATGCATCAAAATCCAAAAACATGTACAAAATATATACATGTCATATACAATATAATAGATCAGACATCATGATCCCAAAATGAATGGATCACAACTAAATAATAAATACATGTCTTTTAAAATAATAGCAGCATAAGGCTACACACGAATCGTGTCTCTACACAGTGATGACGAATCATCCAAAATACCCATATCCACTACGACACCTCTAGCCACGAGTCGTATCTTTGCCCCGTGTAGGCTCATCAGCTATGTGCATACTTGAAATGATGTCCCCAAATGGAGTGAGATAACAAATCTCATTAAGCTCCAGGATATAGAGTGATCTCCATACCCTGGGCCCACTTCTACATGAAAGTAAGATACAAAGTATACAAAGCACCATATAAACAAATATCATAACAAAACTAAGCATATTCACATATCATATCAGAGGTGTACATAGTCATTACCAAGAGAGGACCCCAAGCGGAAATCAATGTGTAACACCCCGTGTATTAGCATACAAATGGTATTAAGCCCAACTCGAAATAAATGCAGAAGCTAGTTAATTCAATTATGAATATCATTATTTAAAGTCAAGTGGAATTACTTTTTTCCTTTTTAAAACAACCCGTATCTAATTGCAATACTAGAAATAGTGTGAATAACCTCATGATCATAAAGCTAAGTCATGGGTCTACTTCAAGTAGCCATGACAATATCCTGATACATCATTTATACAAATACCACTAAACAAAGCTAAGCCAAATTATTTAAAATGGCATGGACAACCCCTATGCTCACACCAAATAGTAATAATAGGTACTACAATCGTCATAAACATCATGTATCAAATACATCAACTGTATTCAACATAATAAAAAATAAGCATGCACATAATATAAGCTCTACTATGGCCTCTTGCCTCTAAAGATATTTGTCTCATGCACGTCTGCACCTGAAAATATGCCCCAAAAGGGGTGAGTACTCTAACATAAATCTCAATAAGACAAGAGGTCCTCAAGGACTCTTCCGCCCCAAGCTCACTTACAAGTATATAATAAGTATGACAAAATAATAAAATGCATGGCAATAACAATGCAGTATCATCATGGTAAAATAATATGATCATCACATAATCATATATCTCAGTATATATGATGTGATGTATGCAAATGCAGTTCAACTGACCAGATAATAGGATAGGCATTACGCACGTCTGCAACCTATCAAAACATAAGGGTCGCAGCCTTATGCCTTACACACCAGGGTCACAGCCTGATCGTGTAAGTGATCAACATCACATCCAGACATTACATCAACAAGCATATCCACATATATCAGATAAATATCAATGCATGAAAATTTTTAGAAAAGGAATACCATGCACATAAAACCATCCTCCCATGGAGTTTGGTGAAACAAACAGTAGATAAATTCGCGGACCGAAAGCTTACATGTATCGGTATAGTCCTCCAACACAAACTCAGTATCAATCGGGTCACTCACAGTCACACAATCCTGCAAGTACAATATATTTTATGTCAAACATACCATTAATAATCAAATTCTACAATTTCATGACATTTGAACTACATTTTCTTTTTCGTTTTGTGATTGCAGGCTTCTTCCAAAACCCCAAGCACAAAATCATATTTACCATATTTAAAACTAGTATTGCTACTCTTTACTAAACATCCCAATATTTTATTAATTTAAAATACATATCACAAGCTTTCCAACGACATATTATATGTTTCAATCGGAGTTGCAGCTTGAGATATCGCGATTTTACTAAACTAGTGGGTTATTGTCATTTTTTCCCCAGGAGGGAATCGATTCCCAGTTGCGGGGAATGGATTCCCCTACGACAGAATGCAGAAAATCTGCATTTTTTTCTGCATAAACCCGGTTTCCATGGCTTTCTAAGGGTTCTAACTCCGATATACCTACTTACAAAAGTTCAATTAACTTTATTACACTTAGATTAACAACCCTCGACTCAAATCATTACAGTTTCCTAAAACAAGCCATTTTCATAAAAAAAAAGTGCGAAGGAAATGGTATGTTCTTACCTTAAGGCTCTTAAATATAGAGAAAAGAGGGAACTTTGAGGGCTTTGAAGAAACTCCTAGCCACTGCCTTAGTGGTGCATGAAAATTTGGCTTACAAGGTGATGGCTTTCTTCTCAAAGGTTAGTTTTTGAAGCTCACAAGAGTGCAACATTGGCTTCCACACCCTAAACCAAAGAGGACAGCCGCACAACCCCCAAAACAGAACCTTGAATACCCCAAGAGTGGATTTTTCTACCACTAGTCACAAGCTCCCAAGTATTTAAAGGATTTCCATGGAAAAGAGATGAAGAAAGTGAGTACCTTTGATGATTTCACAAGGTGGAGAGCAAGAAGGCATGTAGAGGAAAGGAAAGTGTGCTAGGGTTTAAGGAAAGAAATGGGTCTATGTAGGAGTTTTAGTAAATAAAGGAGGAATAAGGTTTTTGTCACTTAAAGAACATTGCTCACTAATATGATAATATTAGTTCTAATAGCTCCTTTCTTCGTTTTTGTTTCAAATTTTATATTCTTAACCTAGACGTTTTTCTAGAAATTATCATATTTTTACTTTAATTTTTTGAGACACTTCACAGGTACGCATTTATATCATGAAATAGCCGGTATTTGCACTTTTCTTCCGAAAAGCGACTTTATACTGATTATTAAAATTTTCTCATAATTATCCTACATCAATTATAGAACATTTTCCTAAAATCATATTTAACTCATTAAATTCCTAATTTAGCGGTGCAATTTCTTACACAATGTACGTGTTCCCAAGGGTGGACCCCAAGCGAAAATCAGTGCGCATGAATTCATTGACCAAGAATCATCACAATAATCACATCAAAACAAAACATATCATCTTATCATATAGCTCTATATGAATGCATCTATACTAAGTATCAGAAGACAATCATACAATACCAATCATAGTCCATTAACCATGGTGGAACACATAGATAGGAGAACACTCCTTAAACATAGAGATTACCTCTTGAAACTTTAATAATCCGCTTACTTGTCACGCAAGTTACTTCCTCTAAAAGATTCCACAATTTCGAAATCCATAGGCACATCTAGAGAAGGAATTCAAAACGCAACTTAATAAAATGATATCATTCCATGTAATTATACAAGACACACACACACACACACTTTATTGCTTACTTTCTTTAATCACAAAGCTTATGCCAAATATATGCCATCCACAAGTCAAGATTATAATTTCTTAAACTTACATATTATACCATTTTAGGGTGATTACTTGTTCAACAACAATCACATGGTTTCATACTCACATAGGGTCTTAGAATGACATAACCATGCCTCTAAAATACTCCTTACAAATTTTAGAACATCCTAACTTACCAAGACCCCATATGGTTGAAGCTACATACAGGGAGGGCAAGGAGTTCCTCACTTCGTTTTCACATAATCCATAGCTTAACATACTCTTGACTTAACCCTTAAGTCATTCAAACACTCTTTAACAAACGTACACTTCCAAAGTTCATTTTTTCTTTGAATATCTGAAATGCCAAACAAAGGACAACCTTGACATTTTCACATATTTCATGCACTAATATATCATCAATGATCATTTAAACTTCATTACCCCACTTAAGATTACCTCACTATGCCACTTAACTAATTTTGTACAATGGACTCCCAATACCACTTATATGGCCGAAGTACATAGAGGAGCAATTTGAGGGAGTTTTCATCAACTCAACTCATTTTAATTCATAATCATACCAATACAATACATTGGAATCTCAACACATCATCAAGACAATTTTAACATAATCAAACCCTAAATAAATCCTAATGGCCGAAACTTAACAGGGAAGCGTTACATGGGATTTTTCTTCATATTTTCAATTACCCACTTAATTCATCACATACACATACTTGTAAATCTTCACAACATATCTAATTAAATTTTTGAACATTAAACCCTAATTGGGCACACCATGGCCGAAGCCTAAGGGAGGAAATTCAATGGAATTTTTCCAACTTTCCACACATGTACATGTTCCCCTCAAATTACAACATGATATACATCAATAATCAAACACCAATTCAAATTTCAAACTCAACAATTTTCCAGCAAAAAATGCTCATAAATTTCAATACTTAAATCATGAAAACCAAATCATAGGAATAGAGATTTCTTACCTCCAATCACTTGTACAAAGTCTAAGGAACAAAACCCTAGCTTACCTCCATCAAAATGCACATTTTCACTCTTGGATGAATGGTGCCACGAATTGGGGGAAGGGAAGAACTCTTCACATAAGCAATTTCAGCCTAAACTAAGTAGTGGAATGAATTCCTTGGGTGATTTCCTATCAATTTCATGTAATGCACTTAAGCATTTGGTTGAGTGTGGGAGGAGAAATCTAAGGAAGAAAAATTGAAAACCTAAGCCACCCATAGAGATGTGAAGCTCGGCCTTGAGGAGAGAGAAGAGGAAGAGGATGAGTGAATAGTGACCCTCTCTCACTTCACTTAAACTTATATTACATGTGGCCTTTTAACGGATGTTTTCTTCTCACTTAATTTCACTTAACTTGACCCGGTACTAACTCAAAGTTACGGGTATAATTTTATTTTTCTGAGCTAATTTACATTCATTTTTATCCCCTGAGGAACAATATTAGTAATTCAAAGTTGGGTTTTTGGACTGTTTTTTATGAAATACACCGTGAATCACAAACTATGCACTATTTGCACGCGAAATCGTAAAACTTCTAAACTTATCATTTTTGGTCTAAACATGACTTGTTTGACATATATTGGACTTCTATATACTTATCACATCATTTATTCATCTCTAGACTCTATCGATTGCTTAACTTTTTAGTTATAGAGAGTTTACCTGGCAGTAGCAAAATTCTAGACCTCTTAGGAATATTGAGAGCCCAATACTTATCACTTCTTTCTGTATTTCTCTCTTTGTTATCTTCCTTTATTAGGCTCTGAGAGTATGAGCCCATAAGTTAGGTTCATAATAGATACAAATAGATCAATTATTAAAATATGATATAATACTTGTTACTTTTATATCAATGTAAGTCGATATTTGTTTTTAAATATAAATTCCCATTTCTCTTTATAAAACAATCCATTAAAACCACATGGCCTCTGGGATTTTAAATTTCCTAAACCTCGTTGCCTTATTAATTTGCGATACAGAAAAGACTCTAAACCTATGGTTTATCTCCTTTACAAACAATTTGGAAATAACATTATAACCGTATACTAGTTTCTTAAGTTGCTTGATGTCTAAAGTTCAGTGAAATGATATTCCACTAAATTTAAGATTTCTTTAGTGTTTTTCAGTCAAGGCCTTTGAGAGTCCATTATCCTTGATATTCTATTCCTTCTTTTTCCCTGAATTATCATATCATGAATGAATTATGTTTCTATTACCCCACCTTAGCTAAATGTGTTAAAATGGCCTGAAGCTCATGGGCCAACCCCACAAAGTCTTATATTTGGCCTTAATTCATTAGGGCCTTTTTGTAATAGGGCTTTTTTTTTAACCTTAACCATCAAAACCAATTTACCAGGATGAATAAGGGCTTAAGCATGGGTCAAACATTTTCTTTCATCAACAGTTTTATTACTCAAAAATATAAAAAAGTATATCTAAAAAATATAAAAAATTAAATATTTATAAGTATAAAATAAATTATAAACATAATACAAGTAAAAATAAAATTTTCAACAATAATATGTTTCAACATAGAATTTCATCTTCTTATTAATAAAAATAAAATTTTCTATTGACATCTAAGCATGTTATATATCCAAATTTTCACTAAAACATATTGTATAAAATGCACCTTGTAGTTTTGTGAATAATAATGATTAAAAGGGTTTTTTTATAACGGTAGTAGTTGAAGAAAATCAAAGGTTTAACTTTCAAATATATAGCACAATAAGAACAATTGTTCAATACTAGTACCAAAATCATTTTTCCATTACTCATTTTGATTTTCCACTAGAGTTGCTATAAGAAATGGTTATGTTATGACTCTTGTTCAGAAAATCTTCATTTGATGGCATCTTTTAACAACAAAATTTAGTAAAGGTTGTAAAATTAAATTTTTACTTATATTAAAATTTTGTTTACATTTTCACTTCTATATTTGTGTTCAAATATTAATTTTATTAAAAGGATTAAATTATGAAAATTTTATAATTTGTATAAAATATTTTATGAAAGTGTTATTATTTGATAAAATAATTTTTAATATATGGAATATTATAATTTTTTTTTTTAAATTATAATTTTGGTTGGCCTATGGCTGACTATAACATATAGAGTTTTTTTTCCGTATGAATCTTTATTATTGAGGGCTATTTGACCCTAAGGACTTTTTAGTGCTAACATGCACAAACTAGGATCTAATGGGAAAGGCTCGCCCATTTTAATAGCTTAAGTCCATTTTGATCGGGATCTTTGCCCCAAATAATTCTTTCTTCGTGAATCCATAGTTCATCTATTTCCCTCGAATATCAGCAAATTTCTCAAGCTCCAAATCACCAATGGGCCATTCTGTCTATTCTTTCATTTGGATAAGTGTAGTTTATTTGTTTCTTTGGGCCTTGGTCCTCTGCTAAAATAAACTATAATTCATGAAGCGGGCTTTTATTTTCTTTTATGGACTTTTCTTTTTCTTATTTAAAAAAATGAGTAATTTTAATTCTCAATTTTATCCTCATAAATCCTTTTTAAGACTTTAATGGGAACCGTATGAATCACTTAAAATAAGTTATGGTGGCATGAGTATGTTATACGGTAAACTACATGGAAATTTGTATAAAAAAAAAATTGAAAGAAAATTGATAAATTTTGTATAAGAATAATTTTCCGCTGAAAATAACTTTCCATTTCTGAAATGGAAAGAATTCAAATTTCTATACTTGAGGTTCTCCAGCTCTTTCCATGTCGTTTTTCTTTTGGAGATCAGCACCCAAATAAATATTTATAAGGTACTTATAATTCAATTAATCTTTTATTGGTCAATGGGAAGATTACACAATGAATTATATATATATATATATATATATATATATATATATATATATATATATGAGGAGAGATATTCTCACTACCAAATTTTTTACTTTACTACCTATCTAATCACCATTAGATTAACATTTTCTCTTTCTTCAAAAACTTTTTAACATTCTCTCTCTTTGATCCAATGGTGATGTGATGGGTAGTAAGTTAGTAGTAAAAAATTTTGGTAGTTAGAATATCCTCACTCTATATATATATATGAGGCAGGATCCTTTGACACCGGTGTCAAAAAAAAAGTTTGACACCTCGTCTTAGAGCCGTTAGATTAAAAAAAAATCAACGATTCTGATTTGTAAGCATGTGACACCATTGATTTTTTTTAATCTAACGGCTCTAAGATAAGGTGTCAAACTTTTTTTTTGACACCGGTGTCAAATGATCCTGCCTCTATATATATATATATATATAAACCTCAGCCTAATCATTCTTATTGAAAAAATTTAAGCCTAAAGAAATATTCAGAAAAAAAAGTACTCAGCTTTTGATTATTAATTTTTTTTTTCTTTCCTTGGGGGCACATCATAATATAATAAGACCTTTTAGGCCTTCACATAAGTCATTCCAGAAAAAAACAATTTCAAACATATGGTTTTCAAATGAACCTCACATGAATGGTGGGTCCTATTATGATTAAGATGTTGCTAATGATTTTCTTTCTTTCTATTATTTAAGTATTTAACTAAGCAAAATTTGAGTCAATTTTATTACTAACTATATAATCAAATTTCTGATTTGCTAAAACAGAAAGATTGATTATTCTAACCAGCCCTTGTCAAATTGAGAAGAAAAATTATAATGGATTTGCTGATGCAATGCAAATAAAAATAATAAAAATTGAATGACATATAAGCTATTCTTGTACACGTCAATGAGAAAGTAAGATCTTCTAATTAGTGGTGCAGATTCCGCCATGGATCAAATGACAAACTTTTTTTCGCCACTCATAAAATTAAAATGGTTAGCTCACAAGTTCAGGGTCTTTGGGGGCCAACTCTTCAGGGTTTGGAACCGTCAACCGTCCAAAATGATAATTAATTAATATTCTTTTCTACAGGTCTAATAATGACGATTATGAATTAGTTATATAAACTATATATTTATCTTAACCATATGATTAATTTGAAGTATTTGTTTTTTTATAATTATTTATTATTATCAACTTTGGTTTCCAAAAGGAAGGGGACAAAGTGGCTTCTCAAACAGCATAATTCTGCATTGACCTCCCTTATCATGCTCGTCACCCTCGTGTCATGTAACTTTCTCATTTATTCCCCACTTTCTAGGGTGGCAACAGCATGCGCCTACATATCATATATATTTTTCGTTTGGCTTCATCAATTGTTATGTCCTATCGTATCTCACCCCACCAAATATATACTATTAATAATCTCATTTTCTCTCTATAAACAATTTTATGTTCTGTAACGTTTTAAGACTGGTTAGTATTGTAGCAACCTATTATATCTGCATTGGGTTTTCGTTATATCTTGAAAAATGAGATAATGGCTTGAGTATATTATTTATTTATTTTTTTGGAATATTTCTCCTGGTTCATCAATTACCTGACCAATCTTGCTCGAGCATTGTCAGACCCCATTCTAGGAGACGACTCTTTGATTAAGAGAAACAAGCTCCTTACCATTTAAATCAATGACTGTTGGTTATATTAAAAAGTTTATGTAAAAAAGTTTAGGCTAAAATTTGTTTGAAAAGCTGGGATGAGATTATCACTTTATGAAATATTCAATTTTCAGATATGGAAAAAAACAATTCTGTAATTCATCTCACACTCAAGCCTATGAAAGATAAGTCTTTCGTGTTGAAGCATCCAATAACAAATAACTCAGTCTTGAACTATATTTTTATATAAAAACACCACGCATACATATGTTTGAACTTTGAACAATATGATATCTGTTCAATCTTCATATTTACAACTTGCCTTGTATATGTACTCCATTTAACAAACTTCTTAGAAAGAACAATTCTTAGAGGAGCACGTGCCTATTAGGTACAATTATAAAAAACTCAAGATAGTATTAAAATAACTTCAACAAAGCCTTTATTACATTTTTTTAATTATTATTTAATATATATTAAAGTTTTGGTTGGTTTTACCTGGTAGACACTGTGCTCATGCAAATTTAATTCTCATAGAAAGACCATATATAGTCGAAATTTCAGTCAAGCTATACCCCTTACATGTTATAAATATAAAAGGTTTAGGCTTTAGTACATCACGTTATTGGATAGATATTATTACTACCAATTAGAATTATTACCAACGTTACTATCATTTTATTTTACCATTAAATTGATTATATTGATCTAACGGTTATATTTATTTTCACCTTTATATGATTATGAATTATGATTCCCCATATTTAAGGAGAAAATATTAAATATGTGAAATCATAACCATACAAATGTGAAAATAAATATAAAGTATTAAATATATATGGAGAATCATAACCATATAGATGTGGAAATAAATATAATCATTGAATCAACATAATCAATCTAACGGTGAAATAAATTGATAATGACATTGATTTTTTTTTTGGAAAACCTGATAATGATATTGATAGTAATACTAATTTATAGTAACAATAATTATCTTCACGCTATTTACTAAATATAATTTGTAAGGAAAAAAAACCTTGCACAAATTAAAGATCATTTCACATTGGGTAAAGTATTAATTACAGTGTGCCATTCTGTGTGAGACGACTTTTCATACAAAATACTTGTCGTTTGTAAAAAAAATAAAGGGTTCACTTTTTTTAGTCAATGTAGATAAATTATCTATATTGAGCTCAAAATGATGTTATTTTGGAGCAAAAATCATATTATTTTTATAATTATAATTTATTTCATGATTATAATAGTCTTTCTTATTATAATTTTTTAATCTTTCAACCCAAAATGATATTATTTTGGGAGTGAATATAAATAATTTATCTACATTGATTGTTGAAATGTTAAAGCCAAAAAAAAAAAAAATTAAATCAAGTTGAGACCTTTGTAGTTGCTAGTTCACACGAGTGTGCAAGATAGCTTTTAGATAGCATAATAGCATATTATTGGATTAGAAATTAGATGTGGCGCAATAAAAGCATCATTCATTGCTGATAGACATTTAAACCCGAGCCCCCTATTCTGCTTTGGTAAAGTAATAGTCCCCCAATTAATAAGGTGATGCTTCCTTCTCCCTTCTTTATCCCCCTAAATGAAATTCCTCTAAATCCTCTCTATATCATTATACACAGACAAAGGCAAAGTAAGGAATAGAAGCCAAAACTGACTGAGCCAAAGTAATCCTTCCTGCCTGCGAAAGAGATTGTTGCTGCCAAGTATTTAATTTCTCTTTTAGTTTATCAACTATCCCTGCATAGAGATCCTTGGATGCTCTACCATGTTGCATCATGGAACCTAAATATCTACCCACCTTCTTAACATGCTTGAATCCACTTTTCTGAATAACTCTTGAAATAACATCTTCACTTGTATTTTTAGAGAAGTACACACTAGTTTTGTCTACACTAAGTTTCTGTCTTGAGGCTTCTTCAAACAGCTGGAGACACTTCAAAAGAAGATCAATTTGATCCTCCTTAGCTTCCATGAAGATCATCAAGTCATCCGCAAATGCAATATGAGATATCGAGGGACCATTTTTTCTAACCCGAATTGGTCTCCAAAGGCCACCACTCACAGCAGTGTTAATGATATGAGTTAATTTTTTCAAAGCAATAACAAAAAGATAAGGAGAAAGAGGATCACCTTGTCTAATACCTCTTGAAGGGTTAAACTCCTCAGTTTTTCCACCATTCCACATGACATTAGTCCTAGATGTTTTCACACACTGCATAATCAAATTAATGAAATGCATAGGCAGCTGAATTTCCTCCAAAGTATTTTGCAGAAAACTCCAAGAAATCCTATCATATGCCTTAACTACATCAATCTTCACAGCCATAAAAGCTCTTCTACCTCTCATTTTGTGCATTGAATGGATCAGCTCTTGGACAATCACAATATTATCTTGGATTTGTCTATGAGGAACAAAACTAACCTGACATGGAGATATAATCTTATCCATAACTGGTTTTAGTCTTTGAACAATCACCTTAGACAATAACTTATATAAAACTGAACAAAAGGAGATTGGCCTAAATTGAGAGATACATTTAGGACTTTTTGTTTTAGGAATCAGAACCAGAAGAGTGGTATTAATATCTTTGACCAGATTCGGATTGGTCCAAATGTTAAGAATAGCCTTAAACACTTGGCTCTTCACATTGCTCCACTATTTCTGGAAGAAAATGGCAGGGAATCCATCCACACTCGGTGCCTTAAAAGCACCCATACTCTGCAATAAATTTGTAATCTCATCCATATTAGGAGCTTTAATCATATCATTCTTGATCTCCTGCGACAGAGACATCCAGTTATTAGGAGAAGATAACCATCTGCGATCATAAACCTCCTCTTTGAACAAATTCTTGTAAAAATTACAGACAAGCTCCTTAAGATCAGCTGGATTATCTATCCATTGATTGGTATCATTTTTCAGCCTACTAATTTTATTGTTACTTCTTCTGATAACTGTCTTCAGATGGTAGAATATGGTATTTTTATCCCCATCAACAATCTAATTATGCCTTGACTTCTGAAACCATAACATTTCCTCCTCTTCCAGCACTAGATCTAAATTATTTTGCAAATTTATATCCAGCTCTTGAAGATAAGAGCAATCAGCAATGGATCTCTGCACCTGAACTTTGGCAATATCTCTGATTAAACTTTCCTTCCTTTTTTCTATACTTCCATACACCTCCTTATTCCATCTTTTTAAATGAGGGACAAAATCATTCAACATGTGGCTAACTTTAGCATCTTTATCCATCCTTTTAAGCATTAAATCATTAAAATTCGAGTGATCCAACCAAGAGGCAATGAACCTAAAAAGCCTGTCATGCCACTACTTTACATGAGTTGATAGATTCACAAGCAGAGGGTTATGATCTGAGTGATGTCTAGGCAACACTCTAACTTCAGTATCTTCAAAACAGATTCTCCAATTCAAATTTACAACAACTCTATCTAGCTTCTTATACACCCTTTGCAAATGATTCCATTTCGGACCTTGCCAGGTAAAATGGGAACCAAAACAACGAAGATCATCAACATGACAATCATTAAGGAACTCCAAAAACCTATCACATTTGGACCTATCCGGTTGAGATCCTTTAGTTTTCTCCCCAACACTCAACACTTTTAATATCAATAAAATCACCAGCTAGCAGCCATGGCTCATTAATATTAAGGCTAATTTGGTGCACTTCCTGCCACATACCATGCCTCTCATCTTCACGAGGACTACCATACACAGCCGTACATAAAAAACTATGACCCTCACCTATTTTCACACTCATATGGATGAACTGTTTTGACTTTAAAATCGATTGCACCTTCTCCCTTTTAGCATTAAACACAACCCAGACACCACCAAAAAAACCAACAGCTTCCTCAAAAATAGCATCATCAAACTTGAGCTTCTTCATTAGTCGACAACTATTCTCACTCCCAGTACGGGTTTCCATAAGGATTACCATACAAATATCCTGCTTATCCACAAACATCATAAGGGATCGACCAAGAGAAGGCTTGGCCGCACCTCTGCAATTCTGAAAAAGCAAAGACATTAAGAAACTCTATTGGATGTTACAGGATGAGATTGCACCTGTGACAAACGTCCAACCAAATTTCTTCCTACTCCACGATTAGTAGCATTAGTTTTAGGCTTACTAGGAATATCCCTAGTTAACCTATTCCTTGGATCAGGGGGTTTCACCAGTTGCACACTCCCTATGGCTTCCAGAGAACTTTTTTCACCCTGCTCCTTCATAACAGACGCACTTTCCTAGAAAAGACCTTTCTATTTGAATCCAACTGCCCTTGAATGGCATCATCCTTATTCTGAACAAAAGTTGGATTTTGTCTGACTTCAACTGCATTATGAATCCTTCTTATCAATCAAACCTAAATCTTCCTCCTTATCAATATTCATGATATCATCCTAAACTAGACTGAAAGCATTTTTTGTTTCCACTCAATGAATCCCATCATATGATCCTCTCCTCTTTCTTACACTTAACACCAGATTCTTTTCCCCCTCCCTCAAGCTATTTGAAACCTCCTTGACCGCAGTCTCCTTCAAACTACTTTCCTTTCTCTCTTCAACATTAGGCCTTGAAACATTCTCTTGGGTTGAAACTCTCTTATTGTCACCTCCTTTAATTTCTTTTCCTTTTCCACCATCTCTTCTCCCAACAAAATTCCTACCTTTTTTTGTCTCGTAACTACCATCCAAGGTCCGTAGCCTTCGAGATTTTCCTCCTCCATTGAAGACTCGCCCTTCTCATTACTTGCACCCTCATCAATAATCATTCCTCCTTCAACATTAACCAATTCATTTGACGAATTAATGTTATTACACATTTCAGACCTGTGACCATATTTGCCGCAAGAATAACAAATAAGATGAAGACCTTCATATTCCACTTTTTTATATCTTCCTTCAATCAGATATTCAGCTTTTAAAGGCTTACCAAGATCAACCTCCACACAAATCCTTGCAAATTTTCCTCTAGCAAGGTTGGTAGTAGCAGCATATAAACAGATAAACTTACCAATCCAATTACCAACACTTTTGATCAATGAAGTATTCATATACTCAATAGGAAAACCAGGAAGCCTCACCCAAGCAGTAATCTTATTAATGGAGGATTGATACGCATTAAAATTTGGTTCCCAAGATTTTATAGCCAGATAATGATCAAAAATAGTCCAAGGTCCACTAGCTAACACATGTTCCATATCAGACTTTTTTCAAACCGAACGAGGTAAAAGTCATTTTCGATATCTGTTACGAAAATGTTCCCATCTCTAGCCCACATATTTTCCAATCTCTTTCTCAAGAAGTTGATCGAAAGTTTTTTTCCAAGGAGTTTAACAATAATAGATTGTTTCCACGACTTCCATGCCTTCTCCTTGATCTGAGCCGATAATTTGAAATTTGTTTTGCCATCTTCTCTAGTCTCCAAAGTAGCTTCCTCTCGTATTTCAGTGTCTTCTTGCTTTCCTGGCTCCTTACCATCTAAGTGCATCTCATTCGCCTTGTTAGTGTTTAGATCTTCATCGTCATCGACATCCCATTCTCCATTATGTCTCATTAGGATTTCCTTGAAAATCGATTGTCCGTCCATCCATGCTTCCTCCCTCTTCGCAGGAGTTTGATCATTAGAGAATTGCCCCTAACCCTTGTATTTCTTTTTACTCCTCTGAATATTGTCGATCTCTTCAGTAGCTAAAGCACGCACGTTGGGTGAATGCATGGCGGGATTCCCTAGGAAACCCTAGCTGAAACCTAGCAAATAATATTTTTTTATAAATATTTTTTTAACTGATTATTTTTTTAACTAGTTAAAAGGGGTGTTCATAGTTTAGTTTTGTTTGGTTTTCTTTATCGAACTAAGCTAAACTGAAAAAATCACTTCAGTTCAGTGAACTAAACTAATTTTTTTTAACCAGTTTAGAATTGGTTATGAACTAATTTTGAATGTGTTTTAAAAATCAGTTCTAAACCCAAATGGAAATATAAAAACATTGCGAAAAAATATAAAAAAAATCAAAAATATAAATAATTCTAGAAATTAAAAAAAATAAACAATTAAAATAAATATAAAATAAAGTAAAGTAAAAATAAAGATAAAAAAGAAAAAATTTATAGGAAAAAGAAAATAAAAGTAAAAATAAAAAACTGAATAAATAAAGTAATAAAAATAAAGAAATAAAAATAAAGAATAAAAGAAGACTGAATAAAAAAATAAATGAGAGAGGAAAAAAGAGAAAGAACTGAAAAGAAGAAAAAAAGAAAAAAAAAACAATTCAATTCATGAATTGGTTGATTTTTCAAAAAATCAATTGAGTTCATGAACTGAATTTTGAAAGTTGCGTGTAGTTTAGATATTTTGATTCTTTTGCACACATTCAAAATCAGTTCTGAACTCAAATGAAATGTATTAAAAATTGATGAAAAAAATAAAAAATACTCATTTTTTTTAAAAAAATCAGTAATTAATTAAAAAGAAAAATACATAAAAAAATAAAGAAAACATAAATAAAAATAAAAAATTAAAGAAATAAATAAAAAATAAGGAAATAAATAAATAAAAAGAGAAAAATAAAAAATAAAAGAAACGAAGAGAAGAATAGAGAAAGAAAAAACTAATCCGGTTCGTAACTGATTTTTTAAACCAATTAGGTTGGTGAACTGATATTTTTAAAATCAATTCGTTCGGAAAAAATCAATTCAATTTATGAATTGATTTTTAAAAATCAATTCATTTATATTCTATTCAATTCACATTTCACTTTAGTACTATTTTTTTATTTTTTTTTTGGTTACACACTTTAGTACTATTTTGGACCCACATCTATGAATAGTCAATTTAAACAGTTTGATAGACTGACAGTCTTAACCAACCGGTCATATGAGAGATTAATGGGCAAACCTGACCCGTAGTACTGTGCAATAAAGTAGGGGTGTTTATGGTCTGGATTGGATTGATTTTAAAAGCAAAAATCATTTGATTCAATCCCTTTAGTTTGATCATGTAATCATCCATTCGGTTTGAATATTTTTTCAAATCCGATCCGATCCGATCCAATCTAATTTTTTTCGGATTGAATTAGATCCGTTTTCGGTTTTTTGAAAATCCTAAATTTTTTTTCATGATTATTGTGCAAATAACATTTTTTGTATATATTGACTTTGTAAAAAAAAATTAAAAATAAAAGCATCAGTAAACGATAATATAGTTTGTTTTTTTTTTTTGCAATAAGATATGAAGCTCTACACAGATGAAATTTTGTTGGTGAGATGTGACTAGACTTTTTCTTGGATTTAGTTGATGGGTTAATGGATCTTGGGTTTAGAAATTTAATTTTGGGCTATAATTGAGCAAGGGCCTAAGTTGGTAAAAGGAAATTAATATATTGGATCGGTTTGGATTGGATCGATTTTCATCAATCAATTCGAAAACTGATCCAATTCAATTAAAATTTGCGGTTTTTTTTCGATTTTTCGATTTTCGGTTTATACGGTTATCGGTTTTTCGATTTTCAGTTTATTCGGTTATCGATTTTTCGGTTCGATTACCACAGTTTGAATCGTTTGGATCGATTGATGAACACCCCTACAACAAAAGTCATTAAGTAATGGACAAATAGTTTCTTAATTAAATGTTATAACTCATTTAAAAAAAAAAGTTTTAGCTTGTCTGGGATATTTGCAACTGTTTCAAGGCCCATATGTTGGGCGTGTAATGTGGAGATGTATAATAGACATCAATCAATATATGTAACAAGACTATCTCTATCGATCTATCAGGTTTCCTAGTTTTTTTGTTTACTTGCGGATTGCAACATATGTCCCCATCACCCGTGTTTCAACCATAACTATCATATCCCTTCATGATTTTAATCTAACGGTCAACATGAAATCATAGAAATAAAAAAACTCGAATGACGACCTAGCTAGCAAATATTAATTAACTTGCGATCAAAACCAGCTCACCTATGAGGCTATGAGATCTTATCATTCCCAATCCCCTTAATTAATGTTTATTCCCCCCGTTGAACAATATATATATATTGCTACCCGAATTAAATGTAAAAGTATTAAAAACGAAAATCGAGGTAGCTAAGAAACTTATCTTTTTTTTTAACTATTCTTCCTCGTATTAAAAGTATAAGTGACACGAATTCAATCAAAATAATGAAAAAAATGCATGTCTACAAAGGGTACTTTTGATGAAATAACTAGATAATACTAATAGACTATAAGCTAACTGCCATGTGACCATAACGAGGTGAAAAACGAAAAAAATTCTACATTGATTCAAAATTTAAATATTTTGTTAAAATAATATTGTGAGACATATATGGGATGTGTGCATTTAGATCGCATGTAGAAAAGTACACAAGTGATGTGCATTATAAGTCATGCGTAATTTTGCACAAATTACATATCTTCAATATATGGGACTTGAACATGCACATACATCTCATTGCATTATTTTCACAAAATAATTAAATTTTGAATGAATAGGAAAAAATATTTCCCACAAAAGGCCATAAGGTAACTGGACCCACAGAGATAGGGGTGAGATGCAATCAAGTCAATAAATTAAGTCTCTATCTGGTGAATGAAACAGTGTAAAAACAACAGATGATGGTTGTTGTAAGTAGTGCAGGACCACCTCAAAAACAATTTCTGAATTAGC
Organism: Gastrolobium bilobum; assembly: GCF_033153095.1. Classification (NCBI taxonomy): domain Eukaryota; kingdom Viridiplantae; phylum Streptophyta; class Magnoliopsida; order Fabales; family Fabaceae; genus Gastrolobium; species Gastrolobium bilobum. The sequence continues at coordinate 252,749 of NW_026897162.1, read as the reverse complement.
CCACCATATACAAAACAAAAGTCCTACAAATGATGATCATCTGAAGCACAAGCCTCCACACCCACCCTTTTATATTCTTCCCCTCTCCCAACACTATCATCACCTTGTCGGCACCTTTCGTCTCTCTCTCTCTCTCTCTCTCCTTGTTGGAAACTTGAATCACAATCTTTCTCTCCACACTCTCTCTTACAACTCCACCCTCATATCCCTCTCTTTCTCTCTTTTGTAGCTTCATTCTCATTTCCCAACACAGCATGAAACAACAAGAACAAAACCTCATCCTCCAAAGAAGTGCAAGCGCAAGCACAAGCACAAGAAGCAACAGAAGAATCATCCCTTCAAACCATCATGCGCTTTTATCCGATGATGTGTCGGAAAAACTCCTTTTAAGGCGAGGTTTGTCGCCATCTATCTCTTCCTTTCATCAACAAAACACGAAATCATTACAAGCAAATAAGATATCATCAATCATACGATCATTCCTCAACATCTTCACCTTTCCAACGATCATCCCAACATGCAAGTGGCTCACTATCCCTTCACACCTCTCCATAACCCCTTCCATCGGCCGCAAAGTCACCGGAACCCTCTTCGGCAACCGCCGCGGCCATATCTCCTTCGCCGTTCAGCTCGACCCTCGCACCGATCCCCTTATCCTCCTCGAGCTCGCCATATCCACCTCTTCCCTCGTTAAGGAGATGTCCTCCGGTCTTGTCCGCATCGCGCTTGAGTGCCAAAAGATTCCGGCCGCCGTGCACGGTGGAGGAAGGCAGAGGAGACTCTTCCAAGAGCCTGCTTGGACCATGTACTGCAATGGGAGGAAGTGTGGCTACGCCGTGTCCCGCACGTGCGGGGAGCAAGACTGGCACGTGCTGAATACTGTGCAGAGCGTGTCAGTCGGCGCTGGGGTGATCCCCGTGTTGGAGGACGGCGGAGATGGGAGGAAAGGAGGTGGCGGGTCAGAGGGCGAGTTGATGTACATGAGAGCAAGGTTTGAACGAGTCGTTGGGAGCCGTGACTCGGAAGCGTTTTATATGTTGAACCCTGATGGTAATGGAGGACCTGAACTTAGTATTTTTCTATTGAGAATATGATTAGATTGAAAATTGTAAGAAAAAAGAAAAAAGAAAAAAGAGAGTCATAAGTGATTACCATAGTTGTTTGAAATAGTTTTAAGAAAAAAAATAGGGCATTCTATAAGATTGATGTAATGTTTAGGGATGATCACTTGTTTGTTGTTTTTTTTATTTTATAATTTTGTCCATATATATATAAAGATGATAACATATATGTAATTTATTTTCAGATTGGTATATATACTTTTCTACTAATGTTTAAGGATGTTTTATGTTTATTATTTTTACTTGTATGGTAGTTAACTAAAATTATAAAGGAGGAGGATAAAATAGAAGTATTAACTTACCAGAAACATATTCCGCTTACTTTTAACTATACATGATAGAAAATATATTTATCATGTTGCATCAGACACAGTATATTTCATGCAATACACAAATAAGCAAGTGAGATCCATTAATCAAAAAGAAAAAATGAAAAAAGTGAATTATACTCATTTTTTTTTATATTGCATGAAACAATTTTGAATTGTCTCATGAAATTAAACAATTTGAATTGTCTCATGAAACATAATAAACATATTTTCCATTCATGATTTGGATCACTAAGCTTAGGTAATTGTGAGTGGCGTGTTTGACTGCGCTTGTGCTCGTGCAGCCAACACTTGCAGGCAAGTTATTTTGTGAATTAACTATTATATTATTTTGTTTGGCAATTCATTATATGAAATGGGTTCATTGGATCCTAATTTAATCAAGCTTACGCATGTGAGCATCGTGGACCGCAACTAACGGATTGAAATTTTCTTGGTAATACTAGTATTATTATTATTATCCAATACCTTGTCTTTGTTATCGAGATTGTTTATTTACCTGTTTTCACGTGGGACACTGTATGGCTTCAATTACAAAAGTAGCGTCTATTATAAATAACGCTTTTTGTAAAACACAAAATCTCAAATGAATCACGGCAAACCTATAAAGAGATTTTTCATTTATATTTAAAATTATTTTTAAAGTGCTCACCCAAAAAAAATATTAAAAGTAAATACACAAAAATTGCAACCTAAGTGATATTAGATGTCTTAAAAAATTGTCTACTTCGAAAGTCAAATCTTACTCAAACCACTTCTCTTGTTAAAAACAAAAGCAAAAAATTAGACGATTGTTTCAATTCCTAAGTTAAGTAGCACGTGCAATTTTTAAAAGTTTATAAACTAATACTTATAATTAGAAACAATAAATACTAATAAGATTCAAATTGAAGGTGGAACTATTGGAAGATTTTAGTTTTAAAGATATAGGATTTTGGTTGCTGAGTTATAATTTATTATGTTATCCATTATTAAATTTCTTTATTACTGAAGTCAAACTTAAATTAGTTATATTCAATTTTTTTTTTTTTGTATTTATACACTTATAATATTCACATTCTCAAACCTTTTATAAACTTGATATTTAGTTTGATGGGGAAGGAACATATAATATGTGAACAAAAATTGTTGTAGGTTCAAATTCTAATTAGTTATTTGAGTTAAGCCACGGATATTCCCTTATCATCTCCTAAGTTTTATTGTAGATATGTTATTTTTAACTAAATCGAGAGTAGCGGATTAGTTAAAACGCATCGCAAAATATCACCTTACAGGAAAAAAAAAAAAAAAAAAAACTGTTAATTGCAATCACATGAAGTCTGACTAATAAAACAACTGCACGGATAGTAAACAATGAAACGCAACTATGATGGAGATGCCAAGAAATCTTTGCAGAGAAAATATCAATTTCATTAACTCGCTGCTGTCCTCAATAGACAAGTTGACCATTACTCCCACTCATTCACTGCATCACTCAAAGTGCAAGTTGTTCAAAGTGCGAGCATATTGTGATTATGGAAAGATAAAATTTTCCAGCATATGTGGAAGAGTGTCACCTTTGTGGCACACAATGTATCAGATTTTGATAAGATTCCAAATATATATGTTACACTATATATGGAATACGATGTTATTGGAGGCAGCGCAAATATTTGTGTTGTGGGTTATGGTATAACACATAGAAAACACAAACGCATATAACAAAATCCAATCACAGGAAACTAAAATGCAATATGCATAGCAAAAAAATTGCAGAAAATTAAACTCAAGCCCAATATTGTGTATTGTGTCCTTAAGTTAATCTTACCCCTTTAACGATGCCTAAGGTTCAAGCAGGGGAGGACCTACATGGGGGGCTAGGGTGGGCCCATGTCCTCCTCTAAAATATGAAAATATGTTCTACTATATGATATGCAACATGGTCTAAAAAAGCAAAATTTTGAAAGTGCTTTTAAAAAGTGAAAGACAAGCAATGTTATTTATAAGAAAAGTGTTCCACTCATTCATTGCACCCAACTAGAGATAACTATTATTTACCAGATTCAACCTGCTAGTATATATGGTAGGTTTTGTTCTTGGTCTGCTACCCTCCCCAATCAATGTGGAAAGTTGGCTTTTCTGTTGTATACAAAGAATAGTTCAGTTAGTAATGCATATTCACTTTACCTGTCAAATTTGTCTAGAATTTGATTTTATATTGATTGATTATCTATTTTTTTTTTATAATCATTAAAAATTTATACATATTGTCATGTCAGAATTTAGGAGAAAAGTATTTAAGTTTTGACTTTGTTGGCAAAGAAAAAAGGTCAGTAATAGTTATCAATTATTAGTTGGGACCAAATGCTAAAAATAAATAACACATTAATTAATTTACTGTGTCTTCTGCTAAATAACAACTAAGGCATGAAGGTAAAAAATAAAAAATTGATCTTACAAACAAAATATAGGATCTTAAGACTAGTTCCTCATTGAAATAGGGGATACATTGGACCACTGTCACCGAAAACAAGAAATTAACATTCCAACCAAAAAATTGACAAAAAATTCTGTAATTTTATTAGGTTCTTCTTAATAGGTATTTTTATATTCTTAGCGTGATTATCCAACCAAAAATGGCATTACCTCTTCATAATAGTAATATAAATTTTTGCCCCCCGTCATATAATTTTCTGGGTCCGCCACTGGGTTCAAGGGCAAATGTCATCTAGGATACGAGTTTTCTCTGTTTCGACGATAACACAATCAAAAGAAACAACACTAGCGGACTCAACGCATGCTTGATCAATCACTAATCATCAGTATATATAGGAGATGAACGGTGTAACACCTCGTGTGCACCCGGTGTATTAAACATATAAATGATAATAAGTGCAACTCAATAAATACAGAAGCTAAAATTTCCAATTATGAACCTTATCATATTAACTCAGTGAATCTTTTTCAAAAATCGTCTGTATGTAAATTGCAATAAATAACTAAATTGAATAACCTCATAACATAAATAAGGTATCAAGTCATGGAACTACAACAGATATACCAAACATATCCTGATATAATAATACAACTCTAGTTTGAAATAAACACAACTTATTCAAATGTGGCATGGACAACCTCATACTCACCAAATATAGCAACATAATCAAATCTTGTCTCAAATACAAAGGCAGAAATCATAATAAAATGGCAAAGTGCATGCATCATCTAAACTCAACTCCGGCCTCCTGCCACTAAAGTTCTCAACCTCATAAGTACCTGTACTTGAAAATTTGCCCCACACAGGTGAGATCTCTAACAAGAAATCTCAGCAAGGCAATGGGTCCTCAAGGATCTCTCCACATCAAGTTCACTTACATGTGCAATATAAGTTCAAAAATGATAACAATAGTATAATGACAAGTATCTGTGTAATGCAGCATATGTCCATGTCATGTGTGTATGCATCTTACTGGCCAGAGAATAAAAGGTAGGGATTACGTACGTCTACAACCCACAGTACAAGGAGTCCACCATGTACTTCACACACGGGTTTACCATCTTGGATGTGGCCTGACATGCTCAGGGATTACTGTCTCTTGTGAATACCCCATATACATATAAATATGGCAAATGCACTAAAAACATAATCCAGCTCAACAACATATCCAATACTCATAACATAAAAAGATATTTTCCAGAAAAACACATCATGAGGTATGGTAGAACCATCAATGGGTAAAATCGAGGACACGAAAGCTTACCTGTCAAGGTAGCAATATCAAGCTAGAAGTCCACACAAAATTCCCGGGTCACCAAACAGCAAGGTCACAGTCTGTTTATACCAAAAATATCATTAATATTCATAGTCTAGAATTTCATTGCATAAGGACAACATTTCCTTTTTCGTTTAATGACTGCAGGCTTCTTCCAAAGACTTAATCATGGGTTATTTCACTTTTGTCACTTGAACACTTATGGGGCAAGCCCACACTGATTCATTAAGGTTCTACATATTATTTAAGACCTCCCAACTTGTTATAACTGATTTTAGGCTCAAACTGCAAAGAGTATTCGAATATTGCTCAAGAGTATTCGAATACTACTTGTTCCCAGAAAAGTATCACAATACTCCACAATAAGTATCTCAATACTTCACCAAAGTATTCGAATACCACACCAAGTATCCCAATACTCCTCGATAAGTATTCGAATACTTCACTAAAGTATTTGAATACTTCCATTCCCAGAAAGTATCCTAATACTTCACTAAAGTATTCGAATACCACACAAAGTATCTCAATACTCCTCGATAAGTATTAGAATACTTCCCTAAAGTATTCGAATACTTCCATTCACAGAAAGTATCCTAATACTTCACTAAGGTATTCGAATACCACACAAAGTATCCCAATACTTCACAATAAGTATTTGAATACTTTGCAGACAGAATGCAGAAACTCGAGTGGTTTCTGCATAAACTCAGTTTTATGGGTTCTCCAATTGTTCTAAGTCCAATTTCTCCACCAAGAGAAGTTTATGACCACTTATTATGCATAGATTAACAACCCTTAACTTTAATAATCAAAGTTCTTTTTTTCAAGGACTCAAACAAGCTATGTGTAACACCTCGTGTATACCCGGTTTGTTAACATGTCATCGTATTAAGCCATGCTTAATTAAAATTGCGGAATATCTTTTTCTTTTCAATTATGACGACATTATCCTTACCAAGTTGAATTACTTAATTCATTTCAAAACATTGCCTGTATGTAAATTGCAAATAGACAGCTAACTGAAATACCTCAATATATAAATAACATAAGTATGTCTCTAGTCATGGAACTACAACACGTAGACCGGACAAACCTAATAGTTTATACAACTCAAGCTAAAAGTACTAACATCAAAGCGGCATGGACGAACCTCATGCTCACCAAATAAGGCAACAAGCCCAACAAGAGTCTCAACTCAAATATCATAATAATGACAGAAAACATAAACATCATCCAATATCCAGTCATGTTAGCATACAGCCTAAAATAATCAAATAAGCTCCAGCCTCCTGCCGCCAGAGGCATCAGCCCCCAAGTTACCTGAACCTGAAATAAGTGTCCCCAAACGTGGGGTGAGATCTCTAAACAAGAAATCTCAGTAAGACAAGGGGTCTTCAAGGATCTTCCACCCCAAGCTCACTTACATGTGCAATATAAGTTCAAAAGTAGTTTAACAATATCATTTTCTAATCAGTGCAATACAGCAGATAATCATGTCATGTGTGTCAATACTATTCTACTGGCCAGAGAAGTGCAGGAATACGTCTATTACCCACATAGTACGCGCCCATGCCGTACCTACCCACAGGATTGCATCCCGTCTAGGTGAACACCACATACATATCATAAGCCATTGCACATATCAACTCAAAAGCATTTCAAATATAAAAGCATGTAAACACAGCATGCAGATAAACCATTCCTCCATGGGGTATGGTAGAACCACACAATGGCTAAACCGAGGACACAAAAGCTTACCTCCTAAGCAATCAATCTAAGCCAAGTCCACACAAGCTCATATGTCCAAACACAGCAGAATCACAATCTGTTTCGGACCAATAACAATATCAATATTCAAACTCAACAAGCATACGGTATAAAGACAATGTCTTTCCTTTGCGTTCCAAGTCTTAAGGCTTCTCACAAAGCCACAAGCCTTTAAATCCCTTGATTCTGACTTAGTTCAATTATTACAGAGGTTCAACTTAACTAATCCAAGGTCCACAAACCCCAAACATCATTCTGTATGAACAGTGCAGCTACTGTTCTTCGAAAACTCAGAATATTCAGATATTAGTCGGGGGCATATTCGGATATCAATATCCGGATATCTGACTGGCAATATCCGGATATCAATATCCGGATATCCATATCCGGGTCTCAATATCCGGATAGTTCTAACCCAATATCCGGATATTTCGCGGCAGAACTCAGATTTTGCATTTCGCGAGATATCAACCCAAAGGTTCCATTTTTACCGATTACATAAGCTTAAACATGCATTTCTAGGTGTGTTTAACCTTACCCAACCTTAAGTTATGATCTTTAGCTTGTTACATGCATCAAGGTTCCATTTTTTACTAAGAAAACTCAAGAACAAGAGTGGTGATCATACCACAAGCTCAAAACAGAGGTGGATGATGCTCTTGGAGCTCTTACAACAGCTCCACAGGTCAGACCTCCAATGAACACGAAAATGGTGATCAAGGTTGGTCCTTTCACCACCAAGATGGCTCCTTCAAGCCCAAAATGCTAAGACCAAAGCTCCCTCCAAGAGAACCAAGAACTCAGCCAACATAACCCCTCAAACTCAGAACTTAAACCCAGAAATGGAGTCTCGTAGTCACTCCCAAGGCAAGTCCTCACCCACTCAAGGTGTTTAGGAGAAGGGAAAGGTAGAAGAATGGCACCTTAGGCTCATAAAATGAAGAAGAATGCAATGAAACAGTGCACAAAGGCTGGTCAGCTCCCCCAAGGTTACGTAGCAAAAGGAAATGCCTAGGGTTTTGTGCAAAAGTTGTATTTATAGCCGGTTTAAGCTTAATCGCGTTGTATTAGCGCTAATTGCTACGCTTAGCATTTTAATCCCAAACTTAGGATTCTGAACCTACTCATTTTTCTAAGATTTATCATATTTTTATTTTATTTTTCGCAGCACCTTTCTGGTACGCGCTTTTCCATAGCCAGTATCAGTTCTGGCACCAGTTCTCATTATTTTAACTTGAAACTTGTTTTACAAGTTCTACATATTATTCTAGGAATATTTAGGCACTTATTATAATTTTTCGGGTTACTTCATCGGTACGCATTTATACCGAGTAGCAGAACCGGTATTTGCACTTTTCGTCAGAAAAGCGACTTTCAGCATTATTACTCACTTACTATATTTATTAAAGCCCCATAATAATTATTAGGGTCAATTATGAAATTATTTTCTAATTTCTCTTAATTAATTAATCAACTTCCTTAATTAACGGTGCGGGTTCTTACACTATGTTCATGAAATTTCAAAGGAAATGGTGATAGGTTACCTTAGGGCTTGTGAAAATAGAAAAATGAGGTGTCTTGAATCTTTCCTCACCACCCTAAAACTCTATCTCAACAAGACCACGAATTTGGTCTACAAACAAGGTTCTTTCATCCACAAAATGGCTTCTTGAAACATCAAAGTGAAAATAACTTTCACACCCCCAAACCAAGAAGTCAGCCACTTCATACCCCCAAATAGAACTCATAACCTCTCAAGAAGTTGTTTTTCTCCCTCACTAGGTTTGCTCTCAAGTATTTACAAGATTAGAGAGGAAAAATCAATAGGAAAAGTGGTGTCTTGGGTGGTTTCTTGGGGAAGAGAGCATGGTGTCAAGTAGAGAGTAATATGGCAGCCATGAAGGTCACGTAGGAGGTCTGAAAAATTGACCTAGGTTTATGTGCATTTTCTATTTATAGGTGCACTCACTTAAATTAACAATATTAGTTTAATTAGTTTCGCTCTTCGTTTAACTCTGAAATTTCATATTCTTAACCTAGACATTTTTTCAAGGAATTATCATATTTTTACATTAATTTTTTGAGACACTTTGTTGATATGCACTTTCTACTGTGAAATAGTCGGTATTAATTCTGACATCACTTCTTTTTATTATAATTTTTTGAAATACTTCACTAGTACGCATTTATACCGCGAAGCAAAACCAATATATGCACTTTTCATCAAAAAAGAGACTTAAGCATTATTCGACCTTCTAGATAATTATTTTACCATAATTATGCCTAACTGTATAGTGCATAATTAAGATAATATTATTGTTGTAGGTTCATAATTTATATAAGTCAATAAGCAAAAAAATATTCAAATATGACCATTATAATTTTTTTTTTAAAAAGAAAATTGAATTTTTTTTTTGGGACCGGGCCGGGTCACCGGTTAACCGACCGGGTCACCGATTTTCATGAAAACCGGTCAGGTCAGACCGGGTCGCACTGGTTCTGATGCATGACCGGTCCGTTTCTTCAACCGGACCGGTTATATGACCGGTCTACCGGTTCCCGGGTCGACCCGGTCGGGGTCGGTCCAGGTTTCTTAACACTGATGGGAATAACCTTGCTCCTTAGCTTTTTCTCACCACGATCAAGTATCTTGAGTGGTTTAACGGGAGTCTTTAAGTCCTCCAGGATTTCCACATCATCAGGTTGCATAATGTGCGAAGGATCAGCTATGTATCTCCGGAGCTGAAACGTGGAACATATCATGGATGTTGGCCAGGTTCGGGGGTAAGGCAAGCCGGTAGGCAACAGGCCACACTCTACCAAGTATCTGGTATGGCCTTATGAATCTCGGGCTAAGCTTCCTCACTCCAAGGGCACGACCAACACCGGTGATAGGTGAAAGTCTAACAAATATGTGTTCACCCTCATTGACCTCCAATGGTCTATGCTTGTTGTCATAGTAACTCTTCTGACGACTCAGTGCTTGCTTTAGCTTCTCTCTGATCATCTGGATCTGTTGGGTAGTTTCTTGGACAAAGTCCAAGCCAAATAACTCTCAAGCTCCAACCTCAGACCAACAGATAGGAGTCCTACACCTCCTACCATACATCGCCTCGTAGGGTGTCATGCCTAGGCTAGCATGAAAACTGTTGTTGTACAAAAACTCAATCAAAGGTAGATATCGATCCCATGCTGAGCCTTGCTCCAAGTGCAAGCCCTCAACATGTCCTCCAATGTCTGGATGGTCCGCTCAGTTTGTACATCAGTCTGAGAGTGATAGGTTGTACTCAATCTCAACTGAGTACCAAAAGCTCCCTTAAGCGCCTCCCAGAACTGATATGTGAACTTTGGGTCCCTATCACTAATGATGGTCTCGGGCACTCCATGAAGCCTCACAATCTCGCGAACATATAGCTTGGCTAACTGCTCTGTAGAGAAACTCATCTTCACTGGAAGGAAATAGGCAAACTTGCTTAATCTGTCCACAATGACCCAAATAGAGTCATAATCAGCCTGAGTCTTAGGCAAACCCACAACGAAGTCTATTGAAAAACTTTTCCACTTCTATTGTGGATTGTGGATATTCAATCTGAGATTCGCGATTGTGATTATGAAAAGAGATTAATCATCAGATCTGATGATTAGATTGATTAACCCCATGACCTTAAGTCAACCAGGCTAATACTCTGCAATTGTACGAGTAGAAGCACCGCATTTGACCAAACGCTAGGAGATCGCTTAGAGAGGATTCTTAATTGAATACAAGGATTCTGATTCAATTGAGGTCAATCACGATTTTGGTATCTTTTTATCGGTGGAAAGACGTCCTAGGAATCCTAGTCTTAGGTTGGTTATTTTAATTACAAATTTCAATTTCAATTTTTACATTCTATTTAATTTTAATTAAAGCGAACAAAAATCTCCCCTTTTTATTTTCTGTTTTTAATTTACGATTTAAACCCTTGAAATTTCCTTGAGAGACGACTCAGGTTTGCACTATATTACAAAAATTTTATAAACCTGATTTATTTTAATTTGCGCGAGTTCGACATCTCGTGTCAAATTTGGCGCCATTGCCGGGGAAATTGCATCGGTTTTTATCGTTTTTCTTAATTTTTCATTCTGAATATAAATTCCTTTTATTCTGACCATATTTTTCTTGAATTTTTACCCTTTTTTTGTTCTTTTTATTAATTTAGTTTATTAATAATTTTTACTTTAATTAGTTATTTTGCGATTTTGGGAGTTTTTGTGGTTGGGAAGATGACTGTCTTATCCAATTCGATCTCAAGAGTTCAATTCTCAAAGAAATTTGACCTTTTGATCATTTGTCACTCCCTAAAAGTCACTCCTTAATTTCACGAAATTCTACCGTTTACTAACTTTTACTAACTTTTTTTTGCTATTTCTTAGTCTTTTCAGGACGTATCAGATATTTCTGCATTTGTTCGACTTGCTCTAATCGCTCTAAAAATTGGTCAGCTAAAGGAGACGATCATCCTTATCAAAAATCGTGAGGTTATGCTTCACGTGTCAGGCCTTGGTTTAGCGAAATTCCTTAGTTTACTATTTTATTTTATTTTATGAATTTTTTTTTATTTCTGAGTTCCTAGGTAGGATTAGAATTTTCGTATGGTGGTTTCATTATTTTTAAAAATCGTTTGCTATTTTTTCTATATTTATTTTCATTATTTTTCATAAGTTTCGTGTGTTTTCGTATGTTCGGTAGTATTTTTGCTTTTTGTCTGCGCCTATGATGCATGACTAGGAGTAATACCAATGTTCATGATCTATTTTCATTTGATCATAAAATAGAAAGAACATTGCATGCTGCTTGAAGAGCTCGTTGGTTAACTTATAGCAGAATTGCTGAACTTGATCCTATTTCGGAGCATACTGAGCATACAGATTTTAATTATTCTAGTTCTTTTGATAGAGTAGATTTCACTTCTTCTAGTAATTCTGTAGTTAATTCTAAAATCATGGATAACAGAAGATTGAAACAATTGGCTGAACCTGATGTTGAAAACTATCAGCCATTATGTATTCGTTATCCTGATTTAGATGTTGCATTTGAATTAAAATTTCGTTTGATTCATTTGCTGCCAAAGTTCCATGGTCTTGCAGGTGAGGATCCTCATAACCATCTGAAGGAGTTCCATGTGGTGTGTAGTACAATGAGGTCAAAAGGAGTCAATGAGGAGCAAATAAAGCTAAGCTTTTCCTTTCTCTCTGGATGGTGGAGCTAAGGACTGGTTGTATTACTTACATCCATAATCTATTGGAAGCCGGAATGACATGGCCAAACTCTTTCTAGAGAAGTTCTTCCCTTCCTCAAGAGCCACTTCAATCAAAAAGGAGATAAGTGGCTTAAGGTAGACAAATGAGGAGAATTTGCATGAGTACTAGGAGCGATTCAAGAGGTTGTGTGCAAGCTGCCCGCACCATCAAATCCCAGATCAACGCTAATTGTGTACTTCTATGAAGGGTTGCTTCCTATAGACAAAAATCTTTTAGATGTAGCTAGTAGTGGAGTCCCGGTCAATAAAACACTTGTTACTACAAAAGAATTGATTGCAGAGATGACAGCCAATGCTCAGCAATTTGGCACTAGAGCGAATAGTTGTGTAGTGTTCCAAGTGCAAGCATCCCCAGTCCAATCTTCAGCAACTCTCGCAGTAGCATCAAGCATGGACAATCAAAGAATTGAAAATAGGCTTGATGAGTTAACTTCGCTGGTGAGACAATTGTCAGTAATACAGATAGTGCAACCTTCCACTCCACAGATGAGCAACCAGTTTGGCATCCCATGGATGCCTGCCCCTCGTTACATGATAACATCCCTCCAGTTGACTAGACAGTAGCTGCAACAAGAGTTTTTCCTGGAAAATCGCAGTATCAGCAGCAACAATGCAATCCTTTCACCAATACTTACAATCCTGGCTGGAATAATCGTCCCAACTTGAAGTGGAATCAGAACCTGAACCAGCAAAGCCTTCCTCCTTATCAGCAGAGGCAAAATTTTCAACAGGCTGCACCTCCACAACAATTACAACAGCAGCCACCAGCCCAACAATAAAACAATAGCGGTCTTTCACTAGAAGATTTGGTGAAACAGATGGCGACGAGTAACTTGCAATTCCAGCAACGGACCAAATCTACAATTCAGAACCTGCAAACACAAACTGGGCAGTTGGCAACATCAATGAGTCAGGTTCAACCTCAGAGTTCCAGCAGTTCTCTTCCTTCGCAAATAGTCCCAAATCCAAAAGGGAATGCAAATGTCAGAGCTATATCTCTGAGGTCAGGCAAGCAACTGAATAAGCCCTAGCAAGCTGTAGCTGAGGATGAACTAACACCGAAAAAAATAAGGCAGCGCAAGAGAAACATAAAGTTAACAATGAGCCTGAGATCTCCATTCCCCTTCCCTTCCCTCAAAAAGCCATCAATCCCAAGAAATTGGCAGAAATAGCACAAGAGAAGAAGATGCTAGACACATTCAGGAAGGTTGAAGTTAACATTCCTCTCTTAGATGATATCAAGCAGATTCTAAAATATGCCAAATTCCTAAAAGAATTATGCATCAATAAGAGGTGACTGAAGAAGGATGAGCTAGTTAGCGTAAGCCGCAATGTATCATCCTCCATCCAACTCATGCCTGAGAAATGCAAAGATCCAGGTACATTTACTATTCCTTACATTATTGGAAGTTCTATATTTGATGATTGTATGCTAGACTTAGGTGTTTCCATTAATGTCATGCCTGAGTCTATTTATAAGTCCCTTTATCTTGGTCCTTTGCGTGCTACTGGTGTTGTTATCCATTTAGCCAATAGGAGCAATGCCCACCCTTCTTGTTTAATTGAAAATGTTTTTGTCAGATTGAATAACCTGATATTCTCTGCTGACTTTTACATTTTAGATATGGAGGGTGAGTCCCCTAGTAGTAGGCCCCCGATCATACTTGGGAGGCTCTTTTTGAAAATTGCAAGTACCAAAATAGATGTGCATGTTGGGACTCTTTTCATAGGATTTAGTGACAGCATTGTACATTTTAGTATATTTGATTCCATGAAGCATTATAAGGTTCAGGTTGAGCATTCAGTTTCATGCATAAATGTGATTCATGATGTGGCTGATAAGATTGATTCTGAATTGATTAGTGCATTACCTCTGGATTCTGACTTTCCTATTAATGTTAATTCTGAATTTCTACTAAATGTGAAGTTAGGCAAGACTCCCCATTCTGATAATGGTTTTGATCCTAACCCTCATGGACCAAGACGAAATGGGTACCAAAAAGTCCTTCCTCTATTTTTAGTATGCAGAAAAGTATGCATAAGTTTGGAAGAATGGATCAAGAGAAAAATAAATACACACAAAAAAGAAAGCCCCCAAAGTTGTGTGATAAGCAAACGGGGAAGATAGCGACTGGCCATCACCACAAAGTTGTTCATGAGGGATCCCAGAAGCAACCTGTGGAGACAGAGGCTCTGCTCACTGATGTTGTTTATCCTCTTTAAGGAGGACAGAGAGTTCTTTTTCTCTATTTTCTTTACTTTCATTTTATTTGAATTCTTAATTTTAATTTTTAGGGTCAATAAGTAGATTATTATGTTCTTTCAGATACTTGTTGAATTATACATAGTTTGAATTGGACTTGATATTTGTGATGGATCACTCTAGTTAGGCCGAGTTCTTAACTCTTGGATTACTTGACTTGGTAATTGATTTTGTGATGCTGATATGCGATTGGTATATCCTTTGGTAAGATTTTGGGGCTATATGAATGGATCTTATCATCTGCCATTCTTTCTTTCTTGTATGCTTATGCTCTTGATTGTTGTTCTCTAGAACTTGCTCTGGTTCTTTTTGAAATTACATTTTTCATTTTCATGCATAGATATGATTGAGGCCTTCTTTATTTTATTTTTTTCCCTTTAGCTAGATAGTCATCCCTTGCATTATATTCCCTTTGGTTAGCCCCTTTGTGCCTTTATATCCCCTTTTTCTTAGCCATATCACTATCCGAAGTGAAAAACCAATTAATTCCACACCTTGGAAATTTACTGAACATTGGTTTCACTGTAGTTTTATGTTTAAATGTGGGGGTTTGCCCTAAACGTGCAACACTATAAGTGTGGGGTAGGAGCATTCATTTAATATGTTATTTTTACAAAAAGAGAAAAAGGAAAAGAAAAAGAAAATAAGCAAAGCAAAAAAAACATGAAAGAAACATGAAAAAGTGAAAAAGAAAAAAAAATATAGTTCTCATCTTTGTGTTGTGTTTTTCTTACTTTATTTTTCTGTTTTTATTTCAGTTATATTTCATTAGTGTAGTTTTTATTCAGCTAATGCTCTTTTAAATTTATGGGGGTTTAGCCTCTATTTTCTATACTCATACATACTTTCACTTCAGCCCCATTTTAACTTTTAATAAGGTCCTCTTGATTTATGCATGCATTTGTTTTTAGTAGTGGAGAAATATAACTTCAGCAAGTCTATGGTAGGACAATTTTCTTAAGTAGAATTAGAGTGATACACTTATTTAACCCACACACTTGAGAGATTGATTGAGAGCATCTAAGAGACCATTTTGCATTATCCGCTATATCATTTGAGATTACCAGGTTCTGTAATTTGAGATGAAAGAATTTATGTTTTGACTGGTTGATTTGTTGAAGTTATGTGATCTATTATCAAGTTCTGTAAAGGATAAGTTAATCTTTTAGTCATTGTTTTTGTTTGTTTTGAGTTTTGATTTTGCTCAGGAGTGCAAAAAAGATAAGTGTGTGGGAATTTGATAATGTATATTTTATTGCACTTATTTATCACTCTTGATTAGCATTTTAGAAGTATTTGGAATGAAAATAATGGTCTTTTTGGTTAAATTAAATTTTTAATTGTTTATTGGTTTTAATTTATTTTCGTCATTAATTTCCAACTTTACATTACTTTAGTATTTTGACCATATCTCACTCCAAATGTGTCTGATTGACTCTGTTCTTATTGCGTTTTAAAGATAACTCAAAGGTCTACAAATTCTATGCAAACAAGAAAGCCCAATTCGAACAGAAAAATGGCCTAAATTAGAGTCCAAGTCAGACATTAATTGGTGGAGATTTATTGATTTAAGTTTGTAATTAGAACCCAATGTGTGTAGGCCCAAGACCATTTGTTTTGTTTTAATTCTGTTTTTATTTTTATTATTATGGGCTGACATTAGTTGAACCCTAACCCGATTTGGATGTGTTTAAAAGGGTTCGTTTAGGAAATTTGTCGGCAGTCTTCGTTGGAGAGTTTGTACGATCGACAAATTTTCTCTAGAGATTAATCTACATTTTTCTCTTCTTCTTCTTAATTTTAAATTATGTTTATCTTAGTCATGCTAGGCTAAGCACCCTTCAATCAACCTAAGGGTAATGGATTCTATGGATTAGTCTAGAGGATATGCTTTTTCCTTTAATCGGATTTGTTTCTCTTCCAAACTCAGATTGATATCATGCGATTGTGGATATTCAATCTGAGATTCGCGATTGCGATTATGGAAAGAGATTAATCAGCAGATTTGATGATTAGATTGATTAACTCTATGACCTTAAGTCAACCGGGCTAATACTCTGCGATTGTATGAGTAGAAGCACCGTATTTGACCAAACTCTAGGCGATCGCTTAGAGAAGGTTCTTAATTGAATACAAGGATTTTGATTCAATTGAGGTCAATCCTGATTTTGGTATCTTTTTATCCGAGGAAAGATGTCCTAGGAATCCTAGCCTTATGTTGGTTATTTTAATTACAAATTTCAATTTCAATTTTTATATTCTGTTTAATTTTAATTAACGCGGACAAACCCCCCCCCTTTATTTTTTGTTTTTAAATTGCGATTTAAGCCCTTGAAATTTCCTTGAGAGATAACTCAAGTTTGCACTATATTACAAAAAATTTATAAACCTGATTTATTTTAATTTGCTCGAGTTCGACAGCTCGTGTTACTCCGGCATCGATAATGTTATTTAATTAATTATTTAGCAGTGCGGGTTCTTATAAACAGTCTCCGAAGACACATCAATTTTCAGGCGAACCTACGCTGGCGAAGATACACGACTGTTAGGAAACGAAGAGGCGCACTGGAACGTTGAAGGATTTCTACCGTTGAAGAAAAGTTTCCATTAATGGAATTTGCAACAACAACAAAAAAACAATGGCAATCAAGTGTGTGAAACCCTAGGCTTTATAAACCCTTAAGCTTCCTTATACTTGTCCAATATGGGACTACTTCCCATATACCCCTTCATATTTTATCTATTCCTTCAACTTATAACTTCTTATTCATAACCACTTATATAACGTACGACCCTATCCTTGTGAACATATATTAAACCAACACCTTTTATGCTTTTGTGTATGGTTAGTGAACTATTTGAGGGGAGAGGGAGTAGATGTTTCCCTGAAGGATGAAATGGATCAATGTAACAGTGACTCGAGAGACAGTAGCATTAACTACAAATAAGGAGGGTCACTGTTGAAAACTCATGCAAGCTAAGATAAAAGGGAAGGTGATTGAACTCAGTTATGGCTAGTGAATGGTAACTTCTATAGAGTTTCAGTATGCAGAGAAATAGTGAAGAATGTGCACTGCTAGAAAATGGGAAAATAGCGACGGAAAAAAGCAATTGCAACTAGCGATGGATATTGTGTCGATAAAGTTGCGCGATGGTATTGGGCCCATTTTCTTGTTGCGAAAAATCGTCACAGTGTCGTCGCAAAATTGCCGCAAATTGCGATGTCTTGTATTTTTGTTGCAAATATGAAAAATTCGCGATGAGTATTTGCGATGGATTGTTTTACGACGAGCGAATTTATCGCAAAACTGGGGACCGCATTTTACGGTGGTAATTCAATTTTATCCGCCGTAATTTGCGGTGGTATATGCAGTTATGCTTTGCGAGGGACTTTGTGAGGGTATATTGTTGCAAATTGCAACGGAAAATATTTGTTGTTGCAAATTTGAAATATAATTACATGTCTTTTATAGCAACCCTCACTATCAAATTAGGTCAAACAATGAAATCAAGCAAGTGTTCAATAGATCAAGTATGTGTTCAAGGAAATTATGACAAGTTAAGGCAAGTAATGATCAAATTATCATGAAATTAACATGATAAGAGAAAAAAGGATACAATTCATGCCTAACAAGTCAATTAAGACCTAAATAGAAGTATAAGTTATATTGAGAGACATAGATGTAAATTTGGTAAAACATAGACATTTGGTAATTTGACAAAATAGGTCTGAACTGAATTCTGCCAGTCTAGTTAAATTGTCTGGTGAATTTTATGAGATACAAGTATGCTTAATTTAGCTAGATAGTGTGTAGAAAGATTAAAAGAATTAAGTCAAATGTTAAGAAATTAACTAAGTGTTATTAAGTCAAAATAAGCTAAAACTTGATAAAACTATGTCTAAACTTGAATTGGATGGCATAATTAAATTGTGTAGTAAATTTTATGGGTTCAAAGTGGTCTTATATTAGTCTATTATGATTAGGTTAATTATTAAAATTAGGTCAAAATTGTAGTAAAAACAACCAATAAGAAGCCTTATAGGTCAAAGTGATAAAATGAGGACTAGGTAACAAAGTAAGCTTAATGGTTAAGTTACTTAGATATTTTCATGAAGTAAATCAGTTTTTCCTCTTCATTGCTACCAAATTCAAAATAACTAAATATGAACAAAAGTATGAACAATCACATCATTGCTATTACATCAACTAACTAAATAGAACTATTACATCATCATTGCTACCAAATTCAAAATATTACAATCCATAATCAAATGGCTTAGATACAAAAGTATGAACAACCCTAGACATGGTAAATGCAACATCATGCAAGATCAATGTTCATACCCTAAGTCAATGATACAAAATGAATACTACTATATGCATCAATCAAATATCTCCCAAAATGCCAATACATGTCATGCACTCAAAACATCCCATCCAATGGTCTAGGTGGGCCCCTTGCCAAGTGCTCCTCCTGCACGATCGGTAGTACCTGAAATGTGGATTCCCAAAATGCAGGGTGAATTTAACAATATCAGTAAACCAATGGTTCTGAAGGATCACTCCACCAACGCCTCACTCAAATGTGCATACAATGGTAATATTCATACAGTATACTATACAATCAAACAATCCAACTGGGCTCAAATCTGAGAACAACCACTCAGTGACCCCATTATATAACTCTTGAGACATTCCTAGAATGCTCCCAACAGATAATAACTCTAAGGCACAATGCCAACTAGAACTCCCTCAAGAGACATATCTAGTGGCAGTCCCCCCAATACAATTCTACTGGCCAGATAATACATAGAATAATTATCACACAACATGTTCAAATGCATGAGCATACTCTAGTAGAATTATCACAGTTCATAAATTTCAACCACTATCCTAATAGACATGGTGGATCACACAAGGAGATTAATCCTAGGATAAGAAGTTTACCTCAATATGGGTTCATCCAAGCCTAGCTTACAAAGCCAACAACCTTTACCCTTTCACAGAATGCCTACTCAAAAAGTAGCCATTCCAACATTTACAATTTGAATCACAATAACTCAAACAACTATCAATCATATACACATAATAAAGTAAGCTATTACTTACCAAAGTTCTTTAGGTCAAGGACCAAAAGCTATCCAATGAAGCTTCCAAAGCTCAATCCTCCAATATTGGGTCCTACCTACATGATCATATACACACATGATCAATGCCAAGCTTGGTAAAACAAGCAAAATAACAAAGCACCCTATTCCATGCCACAACAAGGCCATCGGCCATAAGGCCTTAAATTACCCACATTTGCTTCTAAATTGCAACTAACCATCCTTGTAACTTTATTAGTATTCCACAACACCATGACACACTACAAATATCCATCATTATAATTTGTCACCATTTTATCAAATTTTTTGCTACATAAGCCGTGGGGTATGAATCCATGGTATCAAGGGATGGTTTCATGATTTATTCACTCTAATAATTGTTTAATCTTACCAATTATACTACAAACACACCACCTCATCAATTCATCAAGCCACAACAAAATTCAACACTATTTTCTTCAAAAAAAAAAGAGTTATATTGGGATTCATTTCTCACCCCGTCGTGGGGCTGTAATTTAAATTACAGGTGCGTTAGCAGCAGGAGAACCCTCAAAGGGCAAAGGACCAGTTCAGTGAAGATAGAGGACTCAAAAGGAGTGGGCACTTAGCTATTTTGAATGTCCGTGTAGACATGTTTTGTTAGTGCATGAAGTATATCATCATGCATGTATATAGCTGATAATCATTTTGAGAGACATGTGTTTGCCTATGTGTGTATTAACAAGTCAAGTAGTTTGTTGTTCTATTGGCACAGAGCCATATTCAGTATATATATATTTTTTGTAGACTTTTCTGTATATCAGGAACAGGTTGAAACAATGTGATTTAATCCCTGGTATAGTCCGATTTATAGCTATTATGCTGTCCGTTAGACTCTATACGGAATGGTATAAATTATGATATCTGAATAGTGATTGGTCATTGATTATGGTCACTTGAAATTTAATTTGAAATTCTGTACATGAGATTGTAAGTTTATTGAAGTAAGAATTATAATATACATATAGCAAAGCATAAGATTTAATTAAAAAAAAATTACCGCAAAATTATATCGAGTAATTAAAAAATTTATTAAGTCTTGCGCTACTTTAATTTAGTTAGATGCGAATAAAATGACCATATGTAGTTAACAATCCAATTATTAAATTGGGGCGTTACATCTCACATGATAGAGGGGGGGGGGGGGGGGGGGGGGGGGGGGATATTATCAAGGAAGAATATATAGATAGAATACGATCTCTAACATGATTAGAACTGAAGGGCTTTTATACCCTAAAAATGGAGAGAATACAATGGCTTAAATATTTTTGCGCCTAGGTTTGTGAGAAGTTAATGGGAAGCGATCGACGCCTAATACTAGAATTTGATTAAAAAGAAAGCTAAATTCGTGTCTCGAAATTCAACAAGATACATAATATAGTTTAAAAAAAATTAATTTTAATCTTTTTGAATATGTTTGATATCATAACCTGAAAATAGAAAGGTCGTCTTTGAGAAGCATAAACAGCACAATCTCATACGTGCTTTGAGTGTGATATAAGTGGGCAAGAACAGTTGAATGGTGACAAGTTGCATTGTTGATGAGAGGTAGCATGATCACATGGAAAAGAAAATATTGGTCAAAGTTGTGGTGATGATTCAGACAATATATGAGCTGTGTTGAAGATCACAGCTAAGCAACGTGTAGATAGCCCAACATTCCCATTATAATTTGTCACATAAGAGGCAAATAGCCGAAAGTGATATAGATATTGCACATAAATCTGTTTTTCTCTTCAACCATCTTTCGTTGAGCGTAGATTCCTCAAACATATATATGTTTGTTTTTATTTAGTTTTTCAATTAAATATAATAAAGAGAAACCACGAGATCTAGAGCAACTTGTGGGACTATATACCTAACACATGGAACGTATATGTACCTTACAAATTAAAATTGAGACACTTTGAAATTAATAACTTGACATATTCTAACGAAGATTTTATGATCATGTACGTTAGTTAACATTTTCATATTCGAGTATCTCGAAGATCTCAAATAATAATAGAGAATAAGGATGAAGTTTTAATACTTTCAATTGTCTATTCTCATTCTTTATTAATTTTTTAATTTTTTTAAATTATCTTTAGTTAAATGTCAGTAGATAAATAATAATATATATTATTAATTAAGACTCGGGTGAATGGAAAATTATTTATACGATAAAGAATGTCATTAGTGAGGATTTATGTATGACCTTTGGTGTGAATTTTAACCATCATATGTAATGATGCATTGATGTGTAACTACTCTCCTTATTTTTTCTTGAAATCCAAGGGCATAATTTTTATGGAAAATAAAAAAAAATTGAATTTATGATATTCTTATGCTTTCTTTCGATTTTTTTTTTCTTATTTTCTTTCTTTGATTTCATAGCTATGTGAGGCCTTGACGTTAGTTATTTATTGTTTTTATTGATTTACGAGTAAATATATAACTTTGGGATGTTAACATTTCAGCAGACATTCTGCCAAAATTTCGTCGAAATTTTATTTGAACATACGGTTTATGGAACTAATATTAATGTTTTCTTTTGGTATTAGAATTTTATGCGATTAAAGACTTGCTAGATTATGCAAAGTTGTATTCCAAAAAAAAAAAAAAAAAGATTATGCAAAGTTATGTTTGTTTGACTTATGCACCAATCTGACCTGAGGTTTGTTGCATCATAGAAAAAATTAGTGTAGAAAGTGGATAGGAAATTATAATTTAAAAGTCCCAGACCATACTTACATATTTTTTTTATTTATTTTTTTAAATGAAACACAAAATATAGAATAGTTTAGATTGTTATAAAATTTCGGTGAGGTGACAAGGGAGATAAGTCATCAAGTGTCTCGATTATGGGGTGACAATGGTTCATTAAAAGGGTTTTACATAATGAACTGATCACGTGGATCAGTTCACCTGATACCAGCATAACAATTATATTGAAGATGTTATCAAAATGCCTTTTAAGTATATCCATGTTCTAACACCAGGGTTTTAACTCAACACATAAATTGATAAATAATACACCAAATTGCAAGGCAAAACCTAATGCTTCAACAAAATAGACTAAAAATATAAAGGGATTCTGAAACCGGTACTTAAGCAATTTGTCTGTCACAATGTTTTCTTGAGTAGTGAGTACAGTTCAACCTTTTTCTGTCTACTACTTGCGGAGAATCAATCAGTATGTACCATAGGCATTACATGCTTGTAACAAAAACTAATTGGAAGAAAATAATCAACAGAAATTAGCTTTTTCCTTCTTCTTTTTCTCCCACTTTGTCCGGGGGGGGGGGGGGGATTTGTTAATCAATAATCACCTTTCGTAATCATGCAGCAATATCTACATCAGTGAATTACAAATAATAAACCTTCGTAGATAAGAAGCTTGAAAAATCAATCCAATAAAGTTCAAACAATCTTTGATTTAGAATGCTAACCAACAATCAAGGCATATGAAAAAGACGAAATTCATTGATTTCACCAATATACAATATTGAATGTATTTTGCTAATATTCATATATATATATATATATATATATATATATATATATATATAGACTTATTGTTTCTCAAGCTGCTTGAGATAGTCTTATCTCCGATTACTAAATCAAAATCATATAAAGATGAATCAATGGTGATAAAAGAAGAGAGAGAGAAAGAGAATCATAACCATTCAAAGGTGAATCAATTAATATAAGAAAATAAATAAATAAAACGACGTAATTTTGAAGTAGCCGGAGATAAACTTATCTCAAGCTGCTTGAGAATTATTTTTTCTATATATATATTAAACAATAATTTGTTTTGCAGACCACGGATTAGGTAAAAAAAATCTTGCTTAACGTGAGATCAGGAATTAGTCGATGCTGACATATACATAAAAATAAATTAATGTATGATAGGTTACATTAATTTGACAGGAACTTATCAATTAGAATGTCGAAAAATAATAAATAGGAACCGTCATTTCAGCTTGGATGATGATATTATGGGTGACATTTCACTCAGTACATCGTCAACGAGATGTTCGTAGTTGAGACTTGCTAATTCAATTAGGAAAAATGAAACACTGAACAATCAAAAGTACAATAGTGACTGGTAGCTCTACATGTACAATCTATGAAGTTGCTGATTAGCTCAAGGAATAGTTGTCAAAATTGACAGCGCTATTCAGCTGGTAAATATAAAAAACAAAATTGAATCACAGAAATAGGGTATCACCCTGGAATGTTTTGAAGTACTTCTATTTATTCGCTTCAATGAATTCTCTGTATTCACTCTTCATTTTGACTCCTGAGACAGTCCTGCAAAAATCAGTGTACAACCATGAGTAGTAAAAGGCCAGCAAGAATATCCATGAAGCAACAATGACCTCTCAGTCTCTAATAATAAAGATGGAAATTAGCAGCTTTAGTCATTGAATGTTTGGATTAGCTTAATTTTTGTTTAAAAAAAAAAAAATAAGCTTTATGTTTTAGCAACTTGATGAGAGTGCTTTTGGGGTAAAAAAAACTTTCCCGAACATGTATGTACATTTATCAAAATATGTATCATATTAATGATAGCAAACTCAAGCCTGAATCACATATTTTAGTATAGATGATAGATAATAAGATGAGAGGAAAGATCAAATATTACTAACCCAAGCATCTCCTTGTTTTTAAAAAACTGCACACATGGAGTACCCATGATTCCAGCTGCTTCTGCTATTTCTTGATCTTCCTCTATATCAATTTCAATAAAATGTACGTTCTGATCAAATTCATCAATCACCTGCCATGGGACATGTTAGAAAAACATTAGAAAGATTA
The DNA here is from genome assembly GCF_033153095.1 of Gastrolobium bilobum. Taxonomy (NCBI): domain Eukaryota; kingdom Viridiplantae; phylum Streptophyta; class Magnoliopsida; order Fabales; family Fabaceae; genus Gastrolobium; species Gastrolobium bilobum. Next base: position 228,262 of record NW_026897162.1, on the reverse strand, counting down.
TTTACTGTTCAATTTACAATTGAAAATATGTGACATTAAACGTGGAAGGGAAAATAGTTTCTTTTAGTTCCTATGTCATGCATCGGATCAGTATTAATGCACTCCCTTATTTTAACTATTGGCAGTATCTTACTCAAGCTATATAATCTGGCTACTCTAAGGTTGAGCACACAACAAGCTGACATTTAACACGGCATGCTTATACGTAAATGCATGTTAATATGCACTAATTTCAGCCAAGCACACAACATCTATGCAAGTGATATTGAGAACATTGAAGCATCTTCATAGAACTGTTCCAGACATTCCACAGAGAGAACAACTCCCCAAGCAGATGGACTGATGCTCGCTGAATTGTTTCATATTGACAAAATGCTCGCTGAATTGCTATCATTGCTAAGGTGCGATTTAGAATGATGGCTAGGAATAAACCATACTAAAAGCATCATATGGTGTAGTTTTGACAGAGGTTTGGATAGACCAATTCTACACACAAGACAAATTAAGTTACTCCATTTCAATGCATTGTCGGCCAACACATTATGCATTAAATTCTCTATGTAATTCAACTCAAAAAGTAGGAGATATAAACTTCAGTAGGGCATCTTGTTAAGGGTGTTTCAGTAGTACATATCAGCATATCCAATGAACCAGTTATAATTATTTATCCATATGGTTAAAATTCCATTAAATATGAGGAACGGATTTAGGGCCACAAGCAGTGGCTTTGGTCCCCCTTTTTAAAAGTATACGTAGGATTGGATTTTTTACATGTTAAGAAAAAAGAGCCCCTACTGCAGTTATTATTACTGGCTCATGTGATGGCTTGTGACTAAAACAAAGGGTTTTATTAGTGTTATGTAACATAATGTAAGTGTTGTTTCCAACTCTCACATCAAAAGGGAGAGAGAAAGTGAAATGATGAAAGAGAAAGAAAAACATGTGGACCCCACTTCTTTAATGTGTGTGTAGGAAAGTGAAGTTATATTATGTTAAATGATAAACATAAAACCCTAAAACAAATTTAAACGAGTAAACCTATGGGTTGGGCGGCTGGTCAAATAATGTGTTGCAAGTAACTAACATTTTTACACACTAGTATATGGAGTATTGTTTCACTGGCCTATTATTTACTTAAATATTTTGGTTCTTGGTATTTATAAATTTGGCCCCCTCATTAGTTGATTCCTGGATCTGTCCCTGAATCATTTCTTCTGTAGATTTACCATAATGGTAAGGCAATCCTCATCTTATGTACTCTGACCAATGTTGTCAAATAGTGGCCATGGCGCTATGGCATTGTGGAATTCAAGCAGAATGCCATCAGATGTCAATGGCATTGCGGCCTATGGCAACTGCTTTTGCCATGGTGGTTATGGCAGTTATGGAGGAGCAGTGTTTATATATATATATATACAGGGGCAGGATATTCTTACACCGGTGTAAGAGTTAGAATTCTTACACCGGTGTAAGAGTTAGAAGTCTTACACTCAATCTTGACCATTGATCCATTTGTATCCAATGGCTCACATTACTAAAAAATTTGAATCATTAGATATAAGTGGAATCGGCGAACAAGATTAAGAGTGTAACTTACACTGGTGTAAAATGATCCTAACCCATATATATATATATATATATATATATATATATATATATATATTTAGTAAATCATTTCTGCAGCCACTTTACGTACAGCAACGACAGGTGTATGGTTATGATTCCTCATATTTAATGCTTTCATCCTTTGTGTGGTTATGATTCCCTGCATTTAATGCTTTCAACTATATATATGGCAAGTACTTGATTGCTGCACGTACAGCAGCTATATATATATATATATATTTGAACTAAAGACCTCGACCATTTCGCATGTTTTAAACAAAAGGGGCTTAAACGACCTCCTCCATGTCTTATACTCTGCAAAACTGAATGATCTCCACTCCATACTTCTTCACAGTAAAACCAAATGAAGACGTTCACTATCTCCACCGCAAACAGGACTCGTCTCTGGCTAATGACCCATTTGATCTTCTTAAGTAACCTCTGAGTCTATGTTCTTTTGTTTCTCTCTTTCCTTTCCTCTGTTTCCTTTTCTCTTACTTATGTTCCCTCTCTGTTCTATCCGAGTCTCTGTTCTCTCTGCCATTATTTACTCTATGTTCCCCTCTGTTTGATGGCTTCCATTAATTCTCTCTCCTTTTGTTTGTTTGTTTTCTATGGTTTTCTGATAGGTACCAGTGAGGGAATTGGAAATAAAAGATAATCTAACAGGGGCAAACTTCTGATATTGATTAATGAGGAAACAGATCTACAGATTCTTGGAACATTGCAAGGAGAAGTGCTGAAATAATTGGGTAAAAGAAAATGGAAAGAAATACAGAAATTTAAAGAAAAGATATTCCTGAGCAATTCGAGAGGCTCAGGGATATCTCCCAATATCCCATAAAGTTTCCAATAATTCCCAAAGATACTCCCTCTGACAGTCCCAATTACTATTTATACCAGCTGCATAGTCTTCATGTTGCTCATGCTGTGTAGCACTACTTTCTTCCCCATTCTGTTAGTAATTATCACATATTACATTTCTGAATATTCCTTCCTAACTGCCTTGTTGCTGACTCATCCCAATTGCTTTCCTTAAATTGCCCTTGAGGGTGGTATCGTATCAATACTCCGCCCCTTTTAAGCACCTTGTCCTCAAGGTGTAGGTCAGTCCACAAAAACCCTCCTCCTGGATCCCAGTGTTTGAATTGTAGGATCCCACATATGCACCAAGCTTGGCGACTTCCAGTGGGATCCCATGCCTTGTAGGATCCCACATATGCACCAAGCTTGGCGACTTCCAGTGGGATCCCATGCCTTTTCTTCAAGCCTATCCCATTCATTTGTAACTTCTGCAAGATGATGCTTAGCAACTCTTAAATATTCTTTCACGCCCTCCAACCCAACAGCAACAGATTGTGTTTTGCAATAGCATTGCAACATTACATAATTTGTCTGTATGGAAACCCATACTTGGCATTTTAAAAAATATTGCAGTTTTTCTACTTCCAAATTGTATACTGTCTCTTAACTCAATTGAGTGCGTATATGCCTTGGAAAAGGGAAGTTTCCCAATGGAAACAGTAATTGTTGTCTCGGATCATCTTTGACCATATGCTCCCTTGAATGATAATAAGAAATAATGTATAACTCACGTTCTCGCTTAGCTTGTGCATGCTCAGTTTGTCTGGCAGAAATAATAGGTACCAGAGAGGGAATTGGAAATAAAAGATAATCTAACGGGCAAACTTCTGATGTTGATTAATGAGGAAACAAATCTACAGATTCTTGGAACAATGCAATGAAAAGTGCTGAAATAATTGGCAAAAGAAAATGGAAAGAAATACAGAAAGTTAAAAGAAAAGATATTCCTGAGCAATTTGAGAGGGCCAGGGATCTCTCCCAATATCCCAAAAGGTTCCCAATAATTCCCAAAGATACTCCCTCTGGCATTCCCAATTACTATTTATACCAGCCACATAGTCTTCACATTGCTCATGCTGTGTAGCACTACTTTCTTCCCCATTCTGTTAGTAATTATCTCATAAGACATTTCATGAATATTCCTTCCTAACTGCCTTGTTGCTGACTCAGCCCAATCGCTTTCCCTAAATTGCCCTTGAGGGTGGTATCGTATCATTCTCATATTGTTGTTTGTTCTCAGTGATTCAAATTATGGCTACTCAAGGTCAAGGATCACCGGAGACTTCAAGCACCAATAACAGGACTAAGGAAACAAGGAAGATGAGGAAGAGGGACTGAACATCACAGACTTCCTCTATTAGTTCTCTCTGAGGAATCAACAGGAGATGAGGAAGAGGCATATACCTCACTAGATGACAAGGAGAATGACTACATAGGAAGGAGGAATAGATTTTTAATTTATGTTTGTCTTATTTTGTGTCAATTTGTTATATATTATGGTCACCATGCTTCCACCATGTTTGTATGACACATTTTTTGGCTTGCTGCAATGAGCTTGCAATCCGCAATTAATAACACTGACTATGACATTTGTAAGCTTCTGTAGCAAATAGACAGGACTCAATGCGAATCAATATCAACATCAACATCAACAACACATTTATCCCAAATTAATTGGGGTCGGTGGTAGATGAACCCACATGAAAAATACAAAACGGTTGAAAAAAAGTAAAAAAAAATAAAAAATAAAAAATAAATAAATAAATAAATAAATAAAAATACACAAATAAAATAATAAAATAAAATAAAATGAAATAAAAATATATGTATATATAAATAAATAAAAGTAAAAAAGAAAGGGACAAGAAGAAGTGGGGGAAATGAAGGGGAAAAGGACTAAAAAAGGACCATCTGGAACATAGGAGTAACAGCGAGTCTAACCCTCCACCATACTTATAGCTTTTCTCCATTCCTTTCTAAGACATACTGTCCGCCAATCTATATCCCACTCCATTAAATCTTGTTTTACTACTTTCCCCCAAGTAAGCTTCGGCCTACCTCTGCCTCTTTTTGTGTTTAGCTCTTGGTAACAAACTTCTGTTCTTACAGGAGCATCCATGGGTCTTCTCATCACGTGCCCAAACCACCTCAATCTATGTTCTCTCATCTTCTCGGCTACCGGTACTACTCCGACCTTTCGTCGAATATCTTCATTTCTTATCTTATCCATCCTTGTGTACCCACACATCCACCTTAACATCCTCATCTCTGCTACTCCCATCTTATGCTCATGTTGCCTATGTGCTGGCCAGCATTCCGCTCCATATAGCATTGCCGGTCGTACTGCCGTTTTATAGAATTTTCCTTTTAACTTCAGGGGAATTTTGCGGTCACACAAAAATGCAGATGCACTACGCCATTTCATCCACCCTGCTCTGATTCTGTGATTTACATCCTCATCAATCTCTCCACCATTTTGTAAAATGGAGCCCAAGTATTTAAAAGCATTTTTTTTGGGTACCTCTTGACCATTTAGATGCACAGGTTCTTGGTCCTCATCTTGTACCAGAGAAAGGTAAAATAACCTCTGTATTAACTTTGAACAAATATTACAATAGCTTTCCCCAGTGTTTACAATCAAGTGTTTACAATCAAAACAACTACTGACAATAAAAAGTAAATGCTGAATTAAAGGAAAACATTAAGCAAGCTACAACCCAGAGCTTTTAGGAGAGGCTCTGGTTCCCTCCCAATTCCCAAGTGCGAAATTACTCAGATTCTAGAATGATTCCTCCTTCCTTCACTCTCCCCTAATAACAACCTCTTGCCTTGCATCTTGCGTGCCTCTCTCAACAGAATTTCCCTCCACTTCTTTTGCTAACTCTGCAAAGTTAGTTATGGGAAGTTAGTTATGGTTTGGAAGTTAGTTATGGTTTGGGATCCTCTACTTTTGTTCCCTTTCTTTCTTGCATACACCTGTCCATATTTATGACGTGGCAATGCCAGAACCGGAACCTCAGCCATTAATCTCTTCAGTTGATTAAACCCCAACTGTGCTTCATCCCCCCATTTAAACTTATCTTTCTTTCACAGTTCAGTAAGGGGTTTGGCAATCTTACCATAGTCCTTTACGAACTTCCGGTAATACCCGTGAGACCCAAAAATCCCTTAAGTTCCTTAAGTCGGGTTGGGGAAGGCCAATCCATCATAGCTTGGACTTTGGAAGGTTCTGCCATCACCCCATTTCTGAAAATAATGTGACCCAAATATTCTATTTGAGTATGGCCAAATTCACATTTCTTTCTATTCAGCACCAATTGGTTTTGTCTCATTATTTCTAAGACTCTCCTTAACTGCTTCACATGTTCCTCTTTATTTTTGCTGTACACATCATCAAGGAAAACTAACACAAATTTTATCAAAAATGGACGCAGCGCATCATTCATCAATGCTTGGAAGGTTGCTGGAGCATTGGTGAGGCCATGGTTGTCAAACTCGCGAGTAAACTCGCAAACTCAAACGAGTTTACGCTTTTGATCACCCTTATCATTCCCGTTTCACGCAAACTCGCTTTTGGCACTCAAATGGTAGAAGCGCTGTGTTTTTTGGCAAACTCAAATCTTACGAGTTTAACGATTTCATGGAAATGGAGAAAAACTCATGGACCCAAAAATTTGACCCGAAACCAATCATACAAATGGGTTTTTTTAACACAAAAAACCCTAATACCTGGTTTCAGCCGCCACCTCCTTGCTCAGTGAGAGACGACGTCACGCGACTCCTGCTCTACCTTCTTCTCCGACGTGCTTCGTTGTCGTCCTTCCGCTTCTCCGCTTTCTTCTCTTCCAATATCTCCATGGAGGGCTATGCGGAGGATTTGTGAGCCCCGGAGTCATGCGAGGTGGCTGATTTGGACGAGTCCATGAAGCGCTTGAACCTAATGTTCTCCTCCAACAAAGATTCTCAGCATCGCAAGCATGCTGATGATGCTCTACCACCACCTCAATCTCTTCTCCGCTTTGTTTCGTTTTTTTTTATTTTTGTGCCTCTGTTTCGTTTTTTTTTTTGAGACATTATGTGATTATGACTATTGTATGACACTATTTTGCTAGTTGGTTGAATTAAATTTGCTTATTATATTACTTTATATGCATATAAATATATATAAATATAATTTGTATCTTGTGTTACGATTCTACAATCCGTGTTACGATTCTGAGATTTACGATTTTAGTTCACTTCCGAGTTTGCGTAGACTCTCGAGTTTGACAACCTTAGGTGAGGCCAAACAGTAACACCAAATACTCGTAATGGCCTTCATGGGTTTTGAAGGCCGTCTTGGGCACATCCTCCTTTCTCATTCAAATCTGATGATACCCATATTTCAAATCTAACTTGGAAAAAATTACAAACCCACCCAATTCTACTAGCAGTTCATCAATTACAGGCAACGGGAACTTGTTGGGAACAGTGTATTTATTTAGTGCTCGACAATTGTAAAGAACCTTGGGATACACCACCCCAAAAGCTAGCTCAAAGAATGGGAGTGCCCAAGGCCTTATAAACCCCACATTAGTTGCACATACAACCAATGTGGGACTATATATCTCAACACGCCCCCTCACACGAGAGCCCATTGGGCTTGAACAGTGGAAGATATAACAGGCCCAACCTACCTGTGCTAAGAGATTCCACGAAAGAAAGTGGGAGACGGTGAGGCTCTGATACCATGTAAAGAACCTTGGGATAATTTGTCAATTCCAATGATCAACTTGCGGATGTATTCACTAAAGCTCTTAGAGGTCCCCGAATAGATCATATTTGTAACAAGCTCGGAGCTTTTGATATATACGCACCAGCTTGAGGGGGAGTGTTAGAAATAATATTAATTTATTATTATTAGAATAGTCTAGGAAGGGCCGGCTTGGCTCAGCGGTAAGCTTGCTTGCCGTGGTGTGTCAGGTCGCGGGTTCGAATCAGCCTCTCTGCAAAAAGCAGGGGAAAGACTGCCTAGAGTATTCCCTTCCCCAGACACTCACGAAGTGGGTATTTGAACTGGGTCGGCCCTTTATTATTAGAATAGTCTAGATTGTGGGCTTGGCCCATTAGGTCATCCCATTAGGTCTTTTAGTCTCTATAAATAGAGAGCCTCCTTGTACAGACTTACACACTTGAATATACAATATATTTCAGATTCAATTTGGTATCAGAGCTCTCGATCTGAGGGCTCTGCTTCCGCATATATATCTTTTCCTTTCTTTTTACTGTCGTGCATCATACCGGCAACCATCCTTTCACACCTAACCCTTATTTAGTCACAAATTTCTTGACCTCAACCTCGTATCATCAGGAAAAAGATCGTCAGCCTCCGTTCATCGCCGGAAACCGCCACAAAACCACCGTTCCAGGCCGGACCACCACCATCTTGCTCGCCTCCTCACCCTCTTTCCAGATCTGGTCTCCGTTCGTTGTGGGTCCCATCCGTTTGAAAGATATCAGTGAAAAACCCGTTGTTTGGACACTTTTGTGCAACGTTTTAGCGCGATTTCTTGCTTTCTTGTAGTTCTTTGCTATTTTCTGGTCATCTCCTTTTATTTTGTGATGGAGGGCTCAAATAATGCGTCCAAAAACACGACTGGCATCATCTCCAGTACTACCCCATCTCCATTCTTTTCTCGGGCCAGTGATTCCAATTGGAACAGTGGACGCGGTCGCAGACGTGGCCGCAGACAGAGGCCTCGTTGCAATTATTGCCAGAATCGTGGGCATTTTAAAGAACGCTGCTATAGGAAGTACCCTCATTTGAAGCCACCATCTGCCAAATTTGCTCAAACTGATGTTACGCCACCTTCAACTGGATTAGTAACTCTTTCAAGTGTCGACTATGAGGCACTTCTCAGCATCCTACTCAAGACACTGGTAATCATGTTGCTTGTTTTTATCAATCATCTCTTGGACCCTGGATAATAGACTCAGGTGCTACTCATCATCTTTGTGGTAATAAAGATCTCTTCACTTCACTTTCTTATTCTAATAACCTGCCCCCTGTCACTCTTGCTGATGGCACTAAGGCTCCTGCTCGTGGAATTGGGGACGCCAACCCAACTCCCCTTTTAACTTTGAGTTCTGTTTATTATATACCTGACATTCCTTTTAATTTAATCTCTGTTAGCCAGTTGATTCATTCTCTTTCATGTACTATTACCTTCTCTAAACAATCCTTTTCTATGCAGGATTCGGGTACGGGGAAGACGATTGGAGCAGGCGTTGAGTCACGAAGTCTCTACTATCTGATTGCACCACCTTCTCCAGTAGCCTGTTCTCTCACAGAGTCTCCTGAGCTAATTCACAGCCGTCTGGGTCATCCAAACCTCTCCAAGCTTCAGCATATGGTTCCCTTTTTATCCAATCTTAAGTCTTTAAACTGTCATTCTTGTCAGCAAGGAAAACACACTCGCTCCTCCTTTGCTAGTAGAGTCAATAAAAGAGCTGATGCTCCTTTTTCTATTGTTCATTCTGATATTTGGGGTCCGAGTCGAACAACCTCTGTTTTGGGTTTTCAGTATTTTGTCACCTTTATTGATGATTTCTCCCGTTGCACTTGGGTTTATTTAATGAAAAATCGTTCTAAGTTATTTTCAATTTATCAAAAGTTATGTGCAGAAATAAAAACTCAATTTGGTGCTTCTATTCAAATCTTGCCCAGTGATAATGCAAAAGAGTATGTGTCTCTTGAATTTTCTAAATTTCTGGATACACAAGGGACGATACACCAGACTACCTGTCCCCACACTCCACAACAAAATGGAGTCGCTGAACGTAAAAATAGACATCTAGTTGAAACTGCACGTACCCTTCTCATTCATATGAACGTCCCACTCCGTTTTTGGGCAGATGCTATTATCACCTCATGTTTCCTTATCAACCGCATGCCCTCTTCTGTGCTAAATAATGATGTTCCCCACAGTATTTTGTTTTCCGGAGCACCTTATCCTCTGCCTTTACATATTTTTGGCTGTACTTGTTTTGTTCATGATCTCACTCCAGGTAAGGACAAGTTGACATCCAAGGCCTTCAAATGTATTTTCCTTGGGTATACACGTTTTCAAAAAGGGTATCGTTGCTATTCTCCTGATCTCAAGCGTTATATCGTTTCTGCTGATGTCACTTTCCTTGATCAGCAGCCTTTTCACTCTACTCCGTCTCCAGTGTCCCAAGTTGATCAGGTCCTTCCTGTTCCTTTTCTTGACTTGTCTTTACCAGCTGCAGGTGACCCTATTCCAGAGGAGCAACCAATTACCTCCATACCTGCAGATCGTCCTCTCCTCACATACCAGCGTCGTCAGCCTGCACCTCCTCCGACTTTGCCTCTTGATGACTCATCGCCCTTTCCCGTCGGCTCTTCTCCTCCGGATCCTCCATCAGAGACTCCTCCCATTGCCCTTCGGAAAGGTATTCGATCCACTCGAAATCCTCATCCCCTTTATTCTTTCTTGAGTTATTACAGACTTTCTTCACAACATTTTACTTTTGTTTCTAGTCTCTCTTCTGTTTCCATCCTTAAAACCACAGGTGAAGCACTATCTCATCCAGGGTGGCGCCAGGCGATGCTTGATGAAATGCAGGCATTTCACTCCAATGGCACTTGGGATCTTGTTCGTGCTCCTCCCGGGAAGTCTGTTGTTGGTTGTCGATGGGTGTTCACAGTTAAAGTTGGTCCTGATGGCACTGTTGATCGCCTTAAAGCTCGCTTAGTGGCCAAGGGATACACACAGATCTTTGGTCTTGATTATGGGGATACCTTTTCTCCTGTTGCTAAGATGGCTTCTGTTCGCCTGTTTCTTGCCCTTGCCGCCATTCATCACTGGCCCCTTCTCCAACTTGATATTAAGAATGCTTTTCTACATGGTGACTTGCAGGAGGAAGTTTATATGGAGCAACCACCAGGTTTTGTTGCTCAGGGGGAGAGTTCTAGAATGATATGTAAACTTCGGAAATCTTTATATGGCCTGAAGCAATCTCCTCGGGCCTGGTTTAGCCGCTTTAGTTCAGTTGTTGAATCCTTTGGATTAATCAGAAGCAAAGCCGATCATTCTGTCTTTTACCGGCATAGCTCTTCTGGCCAGTGCGTTTATCTCCTGGTCTATGTTGATGACATTATCATTACAGGCAGTGATCAGACCGGGATTGATCAGTTGAAAGAGCATTTATTCAATCAATTTCATACCAAAGATCTTGGCAGACTTCGATATTTCTTGGGGATCGAAGTTGCACAGTCTAGGCGGGTATTTCCATCTGTCAGAGGAAGTATGCACTGGATATCCTAGATGAGACTGGCATGTTAGGCTGTAAACCCATTGATACACCTATGGACCCCAATGTTAAGTTATTACCAGGACAGGGGGAGCCACTGCCAGATCCTAGTCGCTACCGCCGACTAGTTGGAAAATTGAATTATCTTACTGTGACAAGGCCAGATATCTCCTTCGCAGTGAGTGTTGCAAGTCAATTTCTTGATTCTCCCTGTGACTCCCATTGGGATGCAGTTACTAGAATTCTCCGATATATTAAAAAGGCGCCAGGAAGAGGTTTATTATATACAAATAAAGGGAGTTCAGAGATCTCTAGTTATTCAGATGCTGACTGGGCAGGTTCTCCTTCAGATAGACGATCCACCTCAGGGTATTGTGTTCTCTTCGGAGGAAATTTGATCTCTTGGAAGAGTAAGAAGCAAATTGTGGTCGCCAGATCCAGTGCGGAGGCAGAATATCGGGCAATGGCAAATGCAACCTGTGAGCTCATCTGGCTGAGTCAATTGCTGAAGGAACTCCATCTCTGTGAACAAAGGCCTATGAAGTTCATTTGTGACAACCAAGCCGCTTTGCATATATCCTCTAACCCAGTCTTTCATGAGAGGACCAAGCATATAGAAATTGACTGTCATTTTGTTAGAGAAAAGACCCAGTCAAGGGAGATCGAGACAGCATTTGTCAATTCCAATGATCAACTTGCGGATGTATTCACTAAAGCTCTTAGAGGTCCCCGAATAGATCATATTTGTAACAAGCTGGGAGCTGTTGATATATACGCATCAGCTTGAGGGGGAGTGTTAGAAATAATATTAATTTATTATTATTAGAATAGTCTAGAATAGTCTAGATTGTGGGCTTGGCCCATTAGGTCTTTTAGTCTCTATAAATAGAGAGCCTCCTTGTACAGACTTACACACTTAAATATACAATATATTTCAGATTCAATTACAATCTATACACACCCTCCAACTCCCATCTTTTTTTTTTACAAGAATTACCGGACTGGCATAAGGACTGATGCTAGCCTAATCATGCCCTGACTCAACAATTCACCTACCAACTTCTCTATTTCAGTCTTTTGATAGAAAAGGTACCTGTATGGTCGATTATTTGGAATTTCTCTACCTGGTTTGAGTGTAATAGCGTGGTCACAGCTCCTTTTTGGTGGCAGTCCCATTGGCACTTGGAAGAGATCCTCAAATTCCTCTAGTAATATCTCCAACTCCTTCCACCCTTGAATCTGGCCCGCCTGCTGTGTTCTTCTTGGTGCCACTAAAAATCCCTAACCTTGTTGCTGACCTTCACTATTGTTTTGTATGATACCATCGTTTTGGATAAGGACGCATCTCCAGAAATGACGAACTCCCTTCATTCCTAGTCATATTTCAATGTCATCTACTTGAAGTTTGCCCTAACTTCACCTAACCCTCTGAGCCATGTCAACCTCAGTATTAGATCTACTCCACTCAAATCGAACAGATGAAGATCTTGACAGATTTCTTGCCTTTGAATGTCAACAACTACCTCCGGGCGAATCCCTTGACAAGATACTTGATGTTCGTCTCCGACTTGTACGAGGTACTTAGGTGTCTCTTTCATCTTCAGTTTCAAGCGGTTGGCTACCTCCCTTCCGATAAAATTGTAAGAGGCGCCGCAATCGATCAACATGGTCAGCTTCTCCTCGTTTACCCTTCCCCACACGCATATCGCTTGACTGGAAAAGAGACCCATTAAGCTCTGCATGGACAGTTGCACTGCCACGGTTGGTTATCCATAGTCAACCTCCTCTTCTACAGTTACTGGATCTGCGACCTGCTTCTCTTCGGGTTCATCTTCATCGTCGACGATAATCAACCGAAGCTGTTAGACTTGACAACGATGTTTAGGGTCCCACCTTCGTTGCATTTGAAGCAGAGGCCCAAACGAGAACGCTCTTGCAACTCTGCTTGGGGCAAACGACGGTCGTCACCGCCTCCAACCACACTCGCCAAACTCTCTGCGTTTAGGTTTTTAGGTACGTTCTGTGAATTTGGGAAATTAGGGTTAATTTGTCCACTGGTATGTGGTTTGGCCCCTTCACCCGTATTAGGCTTTTGGGTTATTAGTCAGACCCGAACCCGCTTGGGTTATTCTATTTCCCATTGAATTTGTATTAACGAACCGGTGATCATGGCCCCAAATAGAAGCAGTTGCACTTGAGCCCAACCCCATTCCAGTCTTCTTCATCCCCTCCGTCGTCCACGCTTGGTTGCGCCATTCAATCTTCATCGCCATTTTCATCATCTCACTCAACCGAATCGTGGGATGCATCAGCAGCTCTTCTCACACGCTGTCACACAGCCCGTTAAGCCACACTCCTCTCAGTAACTCCTCGTCCTAATAGCGCAAGGGGCTAACTACCCTTTCAAATTTCCTTCGGAATTCCGTTACTTTTCCGGTTTGTCTCAGAGTGAGCAGCGATCGTAGTGGGTTGTCCACTACTTCCGGTTGTAAACGGCTGAGAAGCTCCAACCAAAAGAACTCCCAAGTGGTGTTAACAGTGTTGATCTCCCACCATTGGAACCAATTGAGTGCCTCGCCTTCTAAGACCACCAAAACCGCCGCCACCTTCTAATCGTCCCTTACTCCATTGATTAGGAAATAACACTCAACCTTGTTCAACCAACCATACGCATCCCCCCATCAAAGATGGGTAGGTCCAATCGACGCCCAAATAGTTCCCCCCATCGATGTCGTCTCGGATTTCCATCCACTTCACCATTAGACCCCTGTAAACCCCTACCGCAAGTTCCTCTAGTTCTTCTTCGACCTTCCTCATCGGTGTTTTCGTTTTGATTATTGGGTAAAACTTCATCCAACCTCCTGAGAATCTCCAAATGATTTCTCATCTGATTTTCTTTTGTCCTCCTCACTCTTTCAATTAGTTCTTCATATCGAGCCTCCATATTGTAAACACCATCCACAGAGCTCCCAAATCAGAGCTTTGATACCAATTGTAAAAAAAAAACAAGACTCAAGGCGAATAAAAGGTAAAATAACCTCTGCATTAACTTTGGACAGATATTACACTAGCTTTCCCCAGTGTTTACAATCGAAACAACTACTGAAAATAAAAAGTAAATGCTGAATTAAAGGAAAACATTAAGCAAGCTACAACCCAAAGCTTTTAGGAGAGGCTCTGGTTCCCTCCCAATTTCCCAAGTCCCAAATTACTCAGATTCTAGAATGATTCCTCCTTCTTTCACTCTCCCCTAATAACAACCTCTTGCCTTGCATCTTGCGTGCCTCTCTCAATAGAATTTCCCTCCACTTCTTTTGCTGACTCAGCAAAGTTAGTTATGGTTTGGAAGTTAGTTATGGTTATGGATCCTCTACTTTTGTTCCCTTTCTTTCTTGCATACACTTGTCCATATTTATGATGTGGCAAGTTGGTGACAGCTTCATATATGCACATATAAATCTGATGTCCACCTTCAACTTAAAGGTTATAAAGCTATCTTCTTAGCTTCGCTTTGGTGATTAGCTAATGTCTATGTTAGAGTTGTTTTCATCATTTGGCACAGAGACCGGTAGATTTCTCAGTTGATGTGTATTTCACCTTCCTTTTTTCTTTTTTTTTTGGTTTTTGTGTTCCTTAACATCCTTAAAGGATATCTTATTTTCTTCTCTTAGTAGTTCTTCTTTCTCTTCTATCGCAGTGTTTGAAAAGAGCAGCCTGGTGATATAAGGCTCCCACTATGTGACATCAAGGTCACATGGGGACAACACCAACAATTCTACCGGAGGTCCTATTTTAGTGTTTATAAAATTAAAAATAATGTCAATGTGATGTGCATAAATATCAATGCATCATGCAACGTGGTCAATTTTTTCTTTTTTGAAAAACAAAAATTCTATGTCATACCAACATATATCGAAAGGCAAAAATGTGTATTCATTCCTAGTAAGTGCTTATGTAGCATGTCACACGCTGACAACAATACTCGTGACGTGAGTATTATGATATCTAACTTCAGGATCATGACATAACTTTAAATCCCCCTTTTCTCACATACCTTGCTAAGGATTGGCTTCAGCGTCCTACATGGACCGCACGTTGGTGATGTATATAATACACATATAAGCCTTGGACTTTCATGGTACAATTTTCGTAGAGCATACTGTGAAGAGGAAATCCCACAGGGGAAGAAAAATTATTATAATACAAACCAAAAAATTAAATAAAAAGGGAACTAAATGGACATAACAGATGCTAAGACTAAATCCCATTAGCTTAAGCACTAAGGAAGTACATACCTGTCCCTTATGCTTTGTAAGTGTAATGTCAAAGCCCTCTTGAACATCCCTGTCCGTTAGTTCCTTCTTAACCTCTTCAGTTTTGGGCTGTTACAAATAATTAAATTGGAAGACTGAGATTTATATTGGAATATACTGCATGAATCACTGATTTAATATGAAGTCAGTTCGCCATTATTAGTATATTACTATTTACTAGCAACAGCTTTATTTCAGCTATAAAAAACTTTTGACCAAACGATAACGTTTGCATATCACTAGATTAAGTATAATAGTTTTGAATATCATTTATTCGTAATTGCTCCAAGTTATGTCCTTCCTTTGGAAAAATCCTGAAGAGGATAACAAGTTACTCGTTAAAAGCCTATTCATAAAACTAAAGAATAGTAGATAATGGCTTCCTTAAACAATTAACAACAATCAAAGCCTTTTCCCAATAGGTAAAATAACCAACAGTTCCTCCTCAGATCATTTATATAAGGTGCACAAGGCTTTTTGACTTTGTAAGAGTAGGTAAATTGTACGCAATCTTACTCTTGCACTTTTACAAAAATGTTGTAGTTGAAAAAAGAGATGGTCTAATTGATAAAATTGTGTATTACATCTGTACAATTGCTCTCTATTTAAAGAGACTAAATAACCTAATAGGCTAAGCCCAAAGAAGATTCTAGAATGAAAATAAATAAACAAATACGTAAGCTCTTGAAACCTTTCTGAGGGAAGTCCCTTTGTTAGAATATCAGCTAATTGACGTCCAGAAGGTGGGATGTCAAGCTTCTCTTTGATAAAATGGCGGTCGACCTCAATGTGCTTAGTCCGATCATGTTGAACTGGATTATGAGCTATACAAATGGCGGACTTATTATCACAAAATAACTTCATAGGTCCTTCACATCTTATTTTAAGATCACCAAGTATAATTCTCAACCACAATAGTTCACAAACGCCTTGAGCCATAGCTCGAAATTCAGCCTCAGCACTCGATCTGGCAACCACGTCCTGCTTCTTACTCCTCCATGTCACTAGGTTACCACAAAGAAACATACAATAACCAGTTGTAGATCGACGATCAGTTACGGATCCAGCATAATCAGCATCAGTATAAACTTCTAAAGAGAGATTGCCATTACGCCAGAACAACAGTCCTTTACCAGGAGTGCCTTTAAGATATTGAAGAATTCTCTCCACTGCCTGCATGTGTTTTTCTTTTGGATTATGCATGAACTGACTTACAATACTGACAGCATAAGCAAGATCTGGTCTAGTATAAGCCAAATATATCAGTCTCCCAACTAACCGCTGATATTGTCCTTTATCAACTGGAGGACTCTCCTCTTCATAACCTATCTTGTGATTCTGCTCAATAGGAGTACTAGAGGGTTTACACCCAAGTTTTCCCGCTTCTTTAAGAAGATCAAGGACATATTTCCTCTGGCTAATAAAAATTCCTTCCTTTGAATGAGCTACCTCTATCCCTAGGAAATATTTCAATCTCCCAGGATCTTTAATTTCAAACTCAGAGGCTAGTCGTGCTTGTAGAAAATGTTTCTCAGCAATATCATCACCTGTTATAATAATATCATCAACATATACAAGGAGTATATTTAGCTTCCCATTTTGGGAGTGCTTGAAGAATAGTGTGTGATCTCTTTGACTCTGTTTATATCCTAAGGTCAGCATAACCTTAGTAAATCTCCCAAACCAGGCACGAGGAGACTGTTTCAAACCATACAAAGCCTTTTTTAACCTGCAAACTTTATTTCCTCCATCCATAGAGCCAAAGCCAGGTGGGATTTCCATGTAGACTTCTTCTTCTAACTCACCATTAAGGAAAGCATTCTTCACATCAAATTGATTCATATCCCAGTTGTAATGGGCAGCAAGGGACAACAAAGCTCTCACAGTATTCATCTTTGCAACTGGGGCAAAAGTTTCTTCATAATCAATGCCATAGGTCTGAGTGTAAGGCAACTAACCGAGCCTTATATCTCTCAAGAATACCATCAGAATTATATTTCAAGGCATAAACCCATCTGCACCCTACTGCTTTATTTCTATCAGGTCTATCAGCAACCTCCCATGTTTTATTTTTCTCCAAGGCATTCATCTCATCTTGCATGGCTCGAGCCCAATTCTCATCTTTTAATGCTTCATGTACTGATTTTGGGATTGAGATAGAATCTAGTGCTGAAATAAAGCTTTTGTGCTGCACAGAAAGGTTAGTAGAAGAGACAAAATGAGAGATAGGGTGTTGGGTACAAGATCTTTTTCCTTTTCTTAAGGCAATAGGTAAGTCGTCAGAGGTACTGGGTAAGCTATCAGAAGCAACGGGCAAGTCATTAGATGCAACAATATTAGGTTCAGAAACAGGAGAAGTAATAATATTAGAATCAGAAACAAGAGATTCAGGATTTACCAGTGGTTCAGACGATTGAGGTTGCTAGTGAAGTAGTGTGGGCTGCTTTCTCCTTTGATATACCAACTCAGGTGTCACAATCCTCCGTATTTTCGATGTATCAGATGGGTCAGACACAAAAGAATCAGAAACAGGAGGAAGAGGTGTAGGAGAAGGCATGGAAGGTCCAGACTCAAAGATAGAAGGTGATGAATCTACTGAAGAACTACTCTCCCCGTGAAGATGAGGACTTGGGAAAAAGGACTCAGATTCATGAAATGTGACATCCATTGAGACAAAGAATTTTCGACTAGTAGGATGATAACACTTGTAGCCTTTCTTACCAGAGGCATAACCAAGGAAGATACATTTGAGAGCCCTAGGATCCAACTTACTGTGAAGATGTTTATGAACGTGGACAAAGACAACACACCCAAACACTCGTGGCTGAAGACTCTGCATAGAGGGAACAGAGGGAAAGAATGAAGTCATTGAGTGAATAGGACTTACATTGTCAAGGACCCGAGAGGGCAAGCGGTTGATTAAGAAAGCTGCAGTAAGAATGGCATCTCCCCAGTAGCATTTGGGTACATGATTCTGAAAAAGTAAGGCGCGAGCAACTTCAAGAAGATGACGATTCTTTCTCTTAGCAACTCCATTTTGTTGAGGGGTGTCCACACAAGTAAGTTCATGAATCATGCCCTGATCTTGGATGAATTTGGAAAGACACTGATTGACATATTTGGTACCATTGTCAGACCTTAGTCTTTTAATTCTTTTTCCAAATTAGGTCTCAATCATTTTAGAAAGAATATCTGTGGTACCTCAGATTTTTCATGCATTAAATAAACCCAGGTTACACGAGTGCAATCATCAATGAAAGAAACAAACTATTTCTTACCAGAAACATGAGGAACTTTAGAAGGACCCCAAACATCAGAATGAACAAGATCAAAAGGCTCAACACTTTTAATGGTACTAGAAGGAAAAGAGACACGATGGTGTTTAGCAAACTCATAAACATCACAATGAAAACACTCAACAGACTTAGGCAAAAATAATGATGGAAATAAAGACTTAAGCAAACGAAATGGAGGATGCCCCAAGCGTTTATGATGGAGCCAAATCAAAGAGTCGGCAGTAGACTGAGACTCAGTCAACAAGGTGTGATCTTTAACATACTTTGCAGAAGATTCTGGTACCAGATAGTACAGCCCACCTTGCTCTTTAGCACCCCTAATCGTCTTCCCCGTGGCGAGATCCTGAAAAACGCAGTGAGTAGGGAAGAAAGTTACAGTGCAATTCAAATCTTTGGTAATTTTATGGATAGAAAGAAGATTAGTGGAGAGTTTGAGAACATAAAGAACATCTTGGAGATGTAAGGAAGGCTGTAAATATATGTTACCGGAACCCGCAACTGATGTGTGTGAGCCATCAGCTACAGCTATTGTATGGGTGCCAATAGTAGGGTTATAAGAAAGAAATGAGTCAACACAACAAGCCATATAATCAGTAGCACCAGAATCAATAACCCAAGAATGTTTAAAATCAGTACAAGAAGAAAGAAAAGAATGAGTAGTGGATCTCATACCAGTCATAGCCAAAGCACTAGTATTAGATGGCTTACTCAGAGAATTAGTACGAATCTGCTCCAACTCATCTCGGCGAATAGAAATAAATTCTGATGATGCACCATTTGAACACGCCATAATATTGAGGTGAAAATCACACAAACGCAAATCCAAATGATGTCTGACTGAAGAGAAAAACACAGATCCGGAAAGAGGATACAAAACCAAGCAGAAAAGTTTGCGTGAACAGTAACCGATGAACAGTGCGCGGTGAACAGTGCGTGATGAACAGTACCTCCGTGAACAGTACGTGAACAGTTTTTTTTTTTTTTTTGAGCTGTTCCGGTCGTCTGATGAAAAAGAAATCTCCGTAGAATGATAGATCTGAGAAAACGGAGTGAAACAGGGGTCCCCGGAAAAAAATTTCTGGCGGCGGCTTTGTGGCGACGAGAGGCAAATAGGGTTTGATTTTTAAAGGCGGTGATTTGCGGAAGCAAAGCTCTCAGAATCGAGAGCTCTGATACCAAGTTAAAAAAAGAGATGGTCTTATTGATAAAATTGTGTATTACATCTGTACAATTGCTCTCTATTTAAAGAGACTAAATAACCTAATGGGTTGGGGCTTAGCCCCTCTTTATTTACAAAAAAAAAAAATAACCTAATGGGCTAAGCCCAAAGAAGATTCTAGAATGAAAATAAATAAACAAATACTATTGTTTACAACAGTTGTTTTCCATACTCAAACCAGCTACTTTCCAGTCACAAAAGAGCAGTCTTACCGTTGCTCCAAGGCTTGCCTTCTCCTCCTTAGACCATATTCAGGTAAAATAGTTTACAATAAATTATTCTTACATAGCTTTTTTAAATGTCAGTGGTCTGTGTAATAATCAAAAAAGAGAATGGGTGATGCACATTTAAATTTCCATGCTCCTCTGCATAACTTTTCCAATGCAATACAGCGCCCATTTGGCACCTCACTAAGTCATTAAATAGGAGTTCATTGCATGATGACGAAATGAGAGAAGCCTGTAAGATTGCTCATAGACAATAATCCCATTTAGTTGAGCTCCAAAGTCAACTGAGAACTACTTAGAGCATGTTTGTTTGAGATTTTGGCTGCTCTAAACGCACGATTGTGCTAAGAAAACTCCAGTTTAACTGCAGCAAGTGTTTGGTTAGTTTTCTCAGTTGATGTTCATCTTACCAGCAAGAAAAACCATATGAATTCACAGCAAATATTTTGAGCTTTTGCTGAAATCGTAAAACCATTCCAACAACTTTAATATTTTTTTACTGTTTTCCTTCATCTCTACATGAAAAGTCATGGCAAAGTGCAACTTTTTCTAAAATTGTATTATCACTAATAGTGATTTAACTTTATCCTACCCAAACAAAGACAAATCTTTTAGACTAACTTTTAAACCAAACAGAAAGTAGGTCTTTTAACAGTGATTCTGTTATGATCCTACTCTAAGGTATGGGACTTGGAGTCCCACATTGGTTAGATGGGTGACTAATATAGGGTTTATATAGACTTTGGGCTCTCTTACCTCTTGAGCTAGCTTTTGAAGTGAGGTTCTCCCCCAGGTTCGTATCAACTGGTATAAGAGTCTTCCACTATGTCTCCCAGTTGCAATCGAGCGACGCGGGTGGTGACGCTGGCATTGCAGTGTTTGCCCACGGCTAGTAAAAAACTAGCGCAAAGCCAGCCCGCATAGGCGTCGGGGCTGCAGAGCGTGGTGGAATGTTACGATCCTACTCCAAGGTATGGGACTTGGAGTCCCACATTGGTTAAATGGGTGACTAATGTAGGGTTTATATGGACTTTGGGCTCTCCTACCTCTTGAGCTAGCTTTTGGGGTGAGGTTATCTCAAGGTTCGTATCAAATTCTTTCAAAATCATATCTATCAAAATCTAAACAAAACGAACCCTTAATCAACATATTCCACCCAAAAACTTTTACGGAACTCAGTAAAGTAGATTATATGATTAACTTGGTTATCAAATAACAATTAAATACACTATATTTCTAAGCTTTTGCAAATTTATCCAATTTATAGAACATTAAAGTTTTACAAACAAATCTTGCTAATATTGCATCTGTTTCTAGGGTTGGCTCGTAACCCGTCAAAAATAAGTCGGCTTGAGTTGGCAAAAATGAGCTGCCAACCCGACCCAAGGCAGCTCGGGAAAAACGAGTCAACCTGCGGGTCAAACGAGCTAGTTCGCGGGTTGAGTTTTTTTTTTTTTTTTAAATACAAAATATAATATACAAAAATGGACAAAACCCACACACATTGTCATCGTCTTTCTTCCTTCTCTAAACCTAAATCCTAATCTTCTCATATTGCTGCCATTTTTATATTGTTAGGTTGTGTTGGCTTTGCTTGATTCAAATATCTTACCCACTCAGTAGCAAGTGATTTTGATTGTTTCTCGATGTTGGTGCAAATTTGTTGGGAATAAAATTCAAAATTAGAACATTTTGCTTTTACTTTTCATTCTGTAACCCTTTTCTATTTTGCTTTTTCTATAAACTATTTTGTAAGACAATTGTATTGTTTAAGCTAATGGAAGCCACATAGCTGGTGCATTAATACTACAGGTTCATTTAAGTAGGCTGAAAACGAGCCAACTTGCGAGCCATTTTTTCAAGCCATCCCACGAGCCATATTTTCGAGTCAACCCTAACCCAGCTAGGGTCGGGTTTTTTGGCTCATTTTTTTTTTTCGAGCCAACCCTAACCCGGCTCGTTTTTTTTTGGGTTGCACGCTGGTTGGGTCAGATTGGCCCGTTTTGCCAACCCTATCTGTTTCTATAAAATGTATAAGAATTAAGAACATGAATAATAAAGATGTAGTAAATTGACAATGTGATATGTAGTTTTATGAACAACTCATTCTACAGTCTTATATACCCAAAGGACAATAAGTGCACATAAAATTGGAGTTCTTCTAAATCAAATACCTGATGGAACTCTATAAGAAGATCTGTGCTCACAAGATATCTCTCCACTGATAAAGCAGCAACACATCCTGATCCAGCAGCAGTTATGGCTTGCCTCCATTCATGGTCCTAAGAAAATTAGAAGAAATAACCTTTATAAAGGTGCCGACATCAATTACTACTTTTTTCATATAAAAGTTAACATCAAATCACAAGATAAATTCAGGCAATAAACTTCCTGCTAAATTTGCATAGTTCATAATCAAATCTATACTCAGTGTACATATGTACACAGCATAATTAATTTAAGGATGGAAAAGGGTCAAAATTCTGCCCCCCCTAAATTGGCATTTGAAGAAGTTTAAATGAAGAAGAGGATATAAACAAATTATAAAACCAAGCCTTAACTTTCTAGGTGGATCAGCCATATAGATCAAATGACACCAAGAAAATGGCATAATATATATTAAGTTGGTCAAATAGTGTCCTCCTCTTGCAGCTATTCCTTAAAACAATTCTGCTTTGTTTTACACTATTGTAGACAATGTAGCATTGATTTAAATCTGCAGGAACATCAACTTAATAAGCAGAAGGCACTCAATAGGTTACCTGCACATCTCCAGCAGCAAATACACCTTCAACTGAGGTTTTTGCAGTACCCTCCTCAACTAGTACGTAGCCAGAGAGGTCAAGTTCAACTTGGCCTTTCAATAGTTGGGTATTTGGTGAATGGCCTATGCCATAAAATAGTCCTTTTGCTTCAAGCACAGATTCCTCCCCAGTATCAACCTTTCGAACTAAAATGCCAGACATCTGTCCTTTTGTATTGCTCACAATGTCCACAGCCTCTGTATTGAAGTGCACAGTCACATTGGGATTGTCAAACACTCTGAAACATTCGTGATAATCAACCTGTTAAACAAACATTCAGGGAGTTGAAAACTCACATACAAAATGTTTATTATTAGATAACTCACCATCATAAAGAAATCAAAATAGAAAACTCCGCCTAAGCACAGACTAACAAGGAAGACAACAAACGAAGATCCACAATACAAACTCCTCTTTTTTTCACTTTCTAATACAAAATTTAACAGAGTTAAGCAACTTGTTGAGACCTGGAGTCTAGAAAATGCTCAGAAATGCCCAAAAGAAGTTTCTCTTTAATTTCTCTTTTAAGACAAGCTTTAACTTTTCAACCAATTAAAAATTTATTTTTATTAGAATATTTCCACCATGCAATATCTTCTGTGTTCAGCATGGAAAAATTGACTGATGTCATAGACTAAGCAGAAAACTTTCATCATGTATAACATAAAAATAAACACAGTTTGCTCATTAAATATATTATATTAGAATCCAGATATATAATCCCATAGCATGGGTTCATAACCCACTACGGAATGATAATCTAGACAAGAAATCCAAAATGCTTCTAGTATTTAGCCAGTAATGTAAAACTTCATGTCCCAAACAATTTGCTTCCACTTTCCTGCATTAAAATGGTACTATAACATGATACGATTATATTCCAAGTCTATATAAAAAGTAGACACTACCAACATAATGACAAAGACAAACATCAGCAATTGAGAATACCACACTTGTTATTCGATACATCATTTTGCAAGCACGTGCTTGTGGTCGTGTTATACATCTTCGTGCATATCTTTTGGCGGATATGGGAAGAGAGTGAGCATGGTTTCTCATAAGTGATAAGAGAATTGTGATCAAACACGTTTAGTTCTTAGGATATATATAGCTTTCATCCATACTAAAAACCAAAGCACAAGCAAACCTTAACCTAGGAAATATTTTCCAAGTTAATTATAGCCAAAAGAAACTTAGCTTGTTCACCATAAGGCCTAGAAACTATTGTTGACATCCAATACAAATTCTTGACATAAAAAAATGCCAAAGAAATTCAAAATTCCCTTAATAGTAAAAAAATACTGATCATAGAAAAGGAAAAAAGAAATAGTAAGAAATCTATACTAAACAATGAAGCAAAAACAAAAGGAAACAAAAACTAATTTATGAGTTGTATAACGCCAACTAAACATAAGGTGGAAAATGAAAGGACTTATTATGCCTAATGATAAAAATATGATGGTTCAAAGATCGAGAATCTGGCCAGGGTCGATGAGTTTAGAAAACTGATCGAATAAGGTTTGTCTCAAACTCTATCTTTCCCCAGGAACAACAAATATGTGTGTTTGTCTGCATGAGACATAGGAAGAGACAGAGAGAGTTGAGAAACTAAAAGGGATACATTATGAAGTGCATAGGAGCTCATAATTATATAACAAATTTCAATTTATAGATTGTAATTGATAGGATCAGAGCATTCACATGCAAGATCACTACAATTTTTATTTTATTTTTTTAATTTAACATACATTGCAGGTTAGCTATTCCTTAACAACTTACAAGTTACAATTAAGAGTAAAGAAATATCACTCAGACACACCTATCTTGCATAGCTCTGGAAGCCCTTAGTTGGTCCCGACGTACAAGTAAATGAACATGACGAGCATATTTTGTCAAGTATAATGCTTCCTCTGTAGCTGTATCCCCTCCTCCAACGACAGCAAGAATTTGACCCTTAAAGAGAGGCGATGCTCCATCACAAATTGCACAAGCACTAATTCCTCGGCTCCAAAATTCATCTTCTCGAGGTAGCCTAAGTCGTTTCGCAGTAGCTCCAGTAGCAAAAATGACAGTGTGGCACTTAACCTGAATTATAATATAATCAAGAAAACCTGATGTAACTACAGCAACTACTTTTCTTCCAAAGAAACACAACTAGAAAGATATTATAATTAAACAACAAATTGATGTCAGAACTCAGAATGTTATTAAATCAATATATAAAATAATGGCCATAATGTCAGCAGATATTCTGTAATTTCAATAACTTCCAGGATTCACATTATGAGCAAAATACTCAATAGATTATTTATAAATAAAAGAAATTACCACATATGTACAACAATTTGCATCAATTTAACTTCAAAAAAGAAGAAAATCACAAAGCAGATTCAAAGAACTAATCAAATTAAAAGATATTATAAAAAACCAATTCAACCTAAAAGCTAAAGCTATTAGGCGAAGGCTATATTAATGGTTTTATATTATATTTCTTTAACATGGCCCCTCACACAAGAGCTCATTGAGCTTGAAATGTGGACAATGCACAGGCCTGTCTACCTATGCTAAGAAACTGCATAATATAATTATTTATAAATAGAATGAGGGGTGATGGGAATCAAACTCATGATCATTTGGCCACATAAATTCTGATACCATGTAAAGAACTAATTCACTTAAAAGTTTAAACTGTGAGGCGAAGGCTACATTAATAGCTTTATATTATATTTTTCTAACAGATATATTCTTGAAATTTTAGGGATACCAATATCTATGCAATCATGAAATTGTAAATCGGCTTGCTGCTACTGAAAATATCACCTTACGTTCACTACTTTGGACCGTAAAAGGACTATTTTTCACATCAATAGCTTCAACATCTTCTTGATACAATTCTGCTCCCCAACGTTCAGCTTGCCGTCGCATCCTAGATAAGTAGAAAATGTGTGAACTCCAAGGTTTACATGAGTAATACCAAGCTTTTACTTCTGTTTTTAATACCTGTCCATCAGATCAGGTCCACTTATCCCATCTGGAAAACCTGGAAAATTCTCCACTTCTGTTGTAGTCATCAACTGCCCCCCAGGAACACCACCCACTTGGTACCCCTCAAACACTACAGGTTTCAAATTGGCACGCGCTGCGTATATAGCTGCTGTGTATCCTGCAGGGCCTGAACCTATAATTACCACATTCTCAACTCCTTTTCCTGAGAGAAGAAAAAAGATGCCACTGTCAACTTTCCTTGTCTATCTAAAGTAAAAGAAAGACTAATAACATGAATTACTTCAGCATACAATAAATAACATGAATTACTTCAACATACAATAAGAAAGAAGACAGAACCGCCAAGTCAATAATTTTAATTCTCATTCACTAGACTTAGCATCTGTGTTTTGATCAGCAGGGAACAAAAAACCTCTGTATTGGGTCATTAAAACAACATCTGCTAGAAGTAACCCTAGGTTTCAGCTAAGAAAACTGGACTAACCAAATAACCAAAAACACATGAATTATACAGCTGCCCTTATTAACTGGCCTAAATGTCTAACTGAGATTGCAATCAATCCCCACAAAGAGAAGCCAAGACATGAATTAAAGAATCACATAAGTCAACCTTATAACAATGAAAATCCATAATATCTAACAAACTCCAAGTGTTTGATACTTCTATCTAAACCACCCATTCTCAACGACGAAGTACAACTTATCAATCTTCACCGCTTCTACCCAAGCATCTACAAATCCTTCAAAAACTACCCACCACTGATTTCCAATTACCCAATTCCTACCACCACTTTCCCTTACCTTAAACTCAATTCAACATCAAATGTTACTAATTAAATCCACATCACCGTAATCTCCCAAACCAGGACATTATTATCTTTCTGGCTCACCAATCCAACACATCAATTAATCAACAGATAAATTTCCACACAGCCACAGTTAATATTAGTTTCATCCTTCAATAACATCAACACGAATCCTCCATAAGAACAGACCAACAAAAACGCATCTCCAACCTCATTTTCTCCGAAACTTGACAACATAGCTTATTATAAAAATAAAAATAAAAATAAAAACGCACACAACCATCGAATTCACCGCCGTCACATGCCGCAAATTATAGTCACATTCATTGAATAGCATTCAAGAGCGCAGAGAAAGAGTAGTTGTTGCGAGTGACCTGGTGAGGCTGCGGAGGAGGCTTGGACTCTGAGGGAGAAAGGACGAGTTCGGAGGGGCCGTCGCGTGTTGATGAAGATGAGGCGGTGCGGCGGCGGAGGAAATGCGGTGGGGGAAAGTGTGGTGACGGTGGTGACTCGGTGAGTCGGGACGGTTCCGACTCCGAGTGCTATCTTCGCAGTAGCCATTGGTTTCTTTCAGACCATACAATGTCAAGAGCGAGGGAGAACAGTTAAAGCGTCATCTTATGTTTTTGGCTATTGGTGTGGTACGGAACACGCGCTCCGATTTACTGCTTTTTCTTTTTTCTTTTTTGAGTAAATACCCTTTTTAGTCCTCATCGAATTTTACGATACCAATTTTAGTCCCTAGCAAATAAAAAGGTCCATCGTGGTCCCTAAGAAATTTAAAATGGACCCATTTAGTTAAATCGTGGTCCCTCACAAATTCAAAAAAGACCCATATTAGTCCCTAAAAAGACTAAAATGGGTCCATTTTGAATTATTTAGGGACCACGACGAGTCTTTTTATTTGCTAGGGACTAAAGCGGGTATCGTGAAATTTGCTGAGGACCAAAAATGATATTTACTCTTTTTTTTTTTTTCGAATCGTAAATTTTTATGTGCTGTTCCCAGCATGAAATTGTAGTTTATTATTTAATCATTTAAGGTGTATTACTTTTGTTGATAATAATATTCAGTACTTAATATATTTCTTTCTATTTGTGGGGCTTAATATATTTCTTTATTAAAAGCAGAATGTGAACTCGTGTTGCGTTATTTTTTAATTCTTTGAAATTTTGATCCTTTCTTCTTTATTGGTCGACGCAAAAAGAAATGATAGGGTAGACTACTGTATCATACTTTTATCGATTGTATATGAATTAATACGATAAGTTTATGGGTTTAATATCTTTTAGTATGAGATAAAATTATTTTTTTTTGTATATATATAAAATTATCTCTTGGTACTGGGATTTGATTCTCTTGTGCAGTGTTATTAAACCCGACCCGGACATTGACCCGGTCGAGGTATTGGGTTACTGGGTCACTGGTCGGACCGGCAAGTCACTGGTCGGACCGGTTGACCCGAATATATATACATATATAAAAAAATATATAGATATGAACATATAAAGTCAAGAATATTTTTCATATCTAAAATGAATTAAACAAGGTTCACTAAATAAGCTAAAAAACATGAAGCATAAATAAATAAAAATGCACGTTATTACTATGTCAATTTAAATTGTAACTCAGAATCCCCATAAACATACCTCTTAATTACGTTGAACTCATATTTTTCAAATTCAACTACATTAAAATAACATATGTCACATTCTCTTAATTTATTATTCTGCAAACTGCTTCAATATTAAAAATTGAAATTTGAGGTCATTGTAGAAGAGTATACTAGCAAATAAAATTATAAAAACAATTTCTAATGAGTTCTTCATTTTTTTTTGATAAGATGAAACAATTTTAATTTTTTAGTTTTTTTTTTTTTAAATACATGACCCGACCGGGTCAACGGGTCACCGGGTCATCGGTTTTGACTGGGTTTGGCCAGGTCGATTCATGACCGGTCCAATGCTTGACCCAGACCGGTCCAATGATCGGGTCGCCGGGTTCCGGGTTGACCCGGCCGGGTCGGGCCAGGTTTTACAACAATGCTTTTGTGTGGTCCACCATGCTTGTTGAGGATAGTGGTTAGAGATGTATGTTAGTGATGTAGTATAACATGTTCATGCATTATTGTATGTTAGTGGTACATAGAATGTACCGAGTCTCTGGCCAGTAGACAGTTTGCCTTCAGGCGTTACGGACTTTCACTAGATAGGTCTTCATGAGAGAGTTCCAGTTGACTTGAGGTCGTTGATACAATACAAGTAATGTATCTGAATGACAACGAGTAACCAATTTCTTATTTCTCAATGAATGCTGTCAATTACACATTGGTATCTATTTATACCTCTTGCATGCTTGCCACGTATTCCTTTATCTACAGCATTGTTACATGTGTGTGCCACCTATACAACTCCACTAACTCTATGTATCTTATACAATTCACTATATATCACTAATACTCCTCTACTGAATGTAATCCTTCACCCAACTAGGACATCCTCTCAATCTAGTTCCACGTTTATGAACTCCCTGCTCAGCTCCTTGCTCTCCATTCGTATCAACAGCCTCCCCTGCAACAGTAACCTTGTCCTCTAGGTTTAAGTCAGGATACACTTGATGTAACTCTCTCCTCGCCACCCAAGAAGCATCCTCAGACAGCGGAAGACCATTGAACCAAATACTCGGTGGTGAGCTTTCCTCTGACCTTTGTCTGTCGTGTGGCTAAAACAGCTATCGGTTGTTGGATGGGCCTGTTGTCCATACGCGAAATAGGTAAAGGCTCATAACTCACATCAGTCTTACCATAAAATGGTTTCAACAAGGATACATGGAAGGTGGGATGAATCATGCTTCCTGCTGGTAGAGTTAAGCGGTAAACCACAGGACTGATAACCTTTTTGATTTGGAATGGTCCAAAATATCGTTTGGCCAATTTATGATTTGCTCTCTTCGAACTACAGACAACTGCCTGTAAGGCTGCAGCCTTAATAAAACCTTGTCTCCAACTTGAAATGTTCGCTCTTGTCTCTTCCTATCTGCATTAGTCTTCATACGCAATTGTGCTTGTGCTAACTGAATTTTTAATTGATTCAACACTTGTTGACGTGGTTGCAGCATCATATCAACAACCTCAACCTTGACATCTCCCTTCTGGTATGGAGGTACTAATGTAGGTGCTTTCCCATATAAAGCTTGAAAAGGGGACATGTGAATTGAGGAATGGACAGAAGTATTGTAGTGCAGCTCAGCCCAGCATAACAAATTAGACCACCTATGGTTCTGTTCTGAGCAGAATGCCCGGAGATATTGCTCAACATACCGATTTGTCACCTCACTTTGGCCATCGGATTGAGGGTGATAAGCTGACGTAGCTTGCAATGTAGTACCACTCAATGAGAACAACTGCCACCAAAACTTACTCATGAATATTAGATCTCTGTCGAATACCATAGATTTTGGGAAGCCATGTAATTTCACTACCATATTACAAAAAAGATGAGCAACTGTGGCAGCTGTATAAGAAGAAGGTAAAGCTCCAAAGTGACCATATTTTGATAATCTCTCAACTACAACTAAAATGGTGGTATAGCCATTGGAACAGGGCAGAGAAGTGATGAAATCTAAAGTGAGATCATCAAACATAGCATCTGGTATACTTAGTGGTTGCAACAAACCAAAAGGTAATTGGGTTGAACTTTTAACTTGTTGACAAACCACACATTCTTTCACAAATTGCTTAACATCTCGTCTCATATTTCTCCATGTGAAAGAAGTGGACAGACGTAAAAAGGTACGTTGCACACCTGCATGTCCTCCCAATTGTAAACAATGAGCTTCCATCAATAAGGTCTCCTTTAATGCTGACTTGGACCCGAGCATGCATTTATCATTCTGAAAAATTATCCCATCTTTGCTGCACAAGGCCTTGTCTTTATCAGTACTATATCCCCAGCACAAGGGTTGAACATCTCTTATTAATGACTTAACATGCTATTTATCAAACACTAAGATTTCAAAGAACCAAGAGTTGTATAGAAGCTGAAAGTCTGAAACAGGTAGCATTAAAGTAGAATCAAGAATTAATATCAAACTTAATATGTAATGGAGAGAAGAACGTGAATAAATATTGTATCACACGGAAACTTAGATGCAAGTCCCCTAACATTACAAGCAAGAAACAAACAACAACAGTCTAGAGATAATTTATCGTACAATAAGGTGCAACATTTGGACTCAACTACTTCTCAATCCGAACTATGAAAGAAACATTATAAGACAAGTCTTTGCAAACTAAATGGGGACTAACATTAATTAAATACAGACACACAGATAATATAGAACAATAATCTTCTCTTCAAGCAAGCGATCAACGGCAAGTGAATCTTCTCTGTCCTTGTAGTGGTACGCCAACTGAAGCAGAAATTGAAGGAAGAAGAAGGACACAAAGAGACGAAGGGAAGCTTCTGTACTGAAAAGTCTAACTTTACTTCCATTCCATGTGATTCTACTAGTATAAACAAATAAACAAGAACTGAATCAAGCTTTTGCTTGAAGAAGAAGGAAGAAGAAAGGGTTTAATAAACTATGAATTTAATATCCTTCATGAATTAAGAACAAATAAATCTCTGAATATCTCCACAAACTACTAACCATTGATTATGAAGAACAGCTGAAATACGAGACTTAACATCAGTTTTTAGGCCATTTTATAACATATAGGAATCCAAAATTCCCAACTATATTTGTGCACGAACCACAAAAAAATCCCTATATTTGGTATCATGTTAGACACAAGGGTATGGGACATTTTTGTATAACTCACCAAAATATCTTATGCAATCTCATTGTTTATAAATTTGTGTAATTTAATGCTCCCTTAAGCGAAGTTGAAAAATGTGTATCATACTTGGGAATAATTCCTCATATTCACAACCCATGTCATTAATAGGTGAATCGATGAATAATATCAAAAAATAAAATAAAAAAATCCAAGTTCTAAGTGAAGGATTGTTATAAGCAACATAACAAATATCTATGCACTAAACTTGTGCATATTCTTGACGTCACCCTCAATACTTGAACTTATTTATATTGCTTGAGAATCTAATAAGTATTCTGTTAAATAGAGTATCATCAATATTCTTCGAAAACTGACCCAATCAAAGTTGTTAATGCAAACATGCACAACATGATCAATCACGTCAGTAATAACAAGCTGCTGCCTTTATTCGTCTTGAACTGAAATTTAAATTTCTTATGGATATCCATGTTTGTATTTCTATAAAGTTTCAACAACCTTTCACTTAACGCAATGCTGAATTCGAATTAAAAAACTGATTTGATTATGAGTTAAAATATATGAATAAGATAAAACAGAGGAAGTGTTAAAATAATAGTTCCAAAAATTCTTGAATTTACAAAAAAATTAATAGCAAACTTGAAACAATAAACCTTCAAGAGGTATACCATTTTGTAATTTTTCAGAAAAAAAGAATATTTAAGACATATCTCATCAAAATGACAGTCAGGAAAGTAAAGTTTCCAATAATGGCATAGTAATCAAAATTATCCTAATGATCTATAAAATCGCCAGAGGTTATTTGATACATCATTGAAAATAATTCACTCCAACAAACTTCAAGGTATTATAAACTCGAATCCGTTTTGTAATTTTTTTCTTCTTTAGAAACTGTCGGCTGATGTGAAAAGTGAAAAAAAAATACAATTTTAATATTATAATTATATATTTCTTGAAATGCATAATTAAAAGGGAGCGAAAGGACATAATTTAAATACTTTAAAAAAACAAAACATTTTCCTATCAAGATATATCGATAGTCTTATAATTGAATCCAAAAGTGCTAACAATTTGAAACCAAAAAACCATTAAGAAATATAAGAAGCATATCCCTCCCAATTAAACCACAACTAACCAGAATACAGGTGAGAGCAATTTTTGTATGCAATCTCAGTATTAGATATTTGCAAAAATACTACTTCTCGTGTTAGAATAGCTTTACCACTACTCCAAAAATTTAAATAATATATTATGTAAACAAAATTGCTTACAACAATTGACCTCTCGTCCGTACCCTGATTTGTCGGGGTCTAATACGGACACTGGTTTTTAATATGTAAACACTAAAATCATTATGTCGCCAAAAAAAGAAAAAAAATAATCATTTCCTCCTAAATCATCTAAAGCAATAAACCACAATAAGGGAATATTAATACCTTCAACTTTTGACCATGTTGTACGAGAATTCCTCTGCCTATTCTGGTTCACCAATGTATATTCTTTTGATGTGTGATATTTTGGGCCAATTCTCTCCAACTTCTGGCTGGTATCTTCTACATAATTCCGGACAATATTCAATACGTAAGTATTCAAGGTTGGTGGAAACAAGCATGTCATCGGGGAGTGAAAGCAACTTTGGACAATAGAGAATAATAAGTGTTTTGAGACAAACAAGAGTTGGCAGCCACTCGGGAAGCTCCTTAATATTGTCACACCCTTCAATGTTCAAGGAATGTAATGTATTCGCATATCTTTGAATCCATGGAGGCAAAGTCACCAGCTGCGGCAAATCACAAAGATGTGGATACTTTAACCTTAACTCAATGATTTGGTTATCAAGGCACTTCGACATTTCCAACTTACTGCACCCGCCAATAACCAAACTCTCTAGATTTGGAGTAGCATGAAATGGCAAAGACTTTAGACTACCACAAGAATCAATAGTCAACCATCTAAGGGTAGGAAGTTGCACCCCTTGGAACAATGACTCCATATTGTCACAATAAGATAAAGTTAAAATTTCTAGAGAAGTCAATTTTGCAACTTCTTTGTCTGGGAAAACAGATTGCTTTGTGCTTACACTCAACTCTCGAAGGCTAATCAAGTTTCCAATTCCTCTGGGCAAAGTTTTTAACTTAGTGCATCCACCGAAGTACAAAGCTTGTAGATTTTGGAGCTTGCATACTGAAGTAGGGAGTCTCTTAAGTTTTTCATTAGAGTCAAGAGATAGAAATCTCAAATGTTTCAACTTCCCAATGGAGCAGGGCAAACTCTCATATTCAGATCCACTTAAATTTAAAAACCGCAAGTATTTGCACCTTGATACTAATGTATTCAAGAAAGCTTCATTATTGGCTCCCGCAGGCAAAATTATCGTTCTCAAACCACTTGGAATGGAAGTTTGACCAAGCAAATCATTTTTGGTGAAAAACAAATGCCGGGCATTCTCAGATATTTTCTGACTGCAAGAATTTAAGCGATGAAACTCGTCTTTTGCAACATACATTGTAAGATCATGCACCAAATCGTGTAATTTAAACTGAACAAAAGTACCATGGTCAATAAAATCTTGAAGAAAAGATCTTGATTGTAGCTCACGCAAAATTTGGATGCCAACATCTGCCAATGTTTTGTTTTTGTTTGGTGACGGAAGAAAACCAAGTGACTCCCAAAGCCCAGTAACCTCATAATCAGTGAAAAAATAATCCTTGGGACAAAGGGAGAAGCAAGCAAAACATGGTTTTAAATATGATGGTAGTTGATCATAACTTAATTTTAAAGCAGGTAAAATGTCACCTTCTTTTGATGGTAAATTCCAAATCTCATTGTCTCTGACAGAAACCCACTCTTCTTTATCAACTTTTAAGAATAGTGAACTCCCTAATGTTCTCACTGCCAAAGGAAGGCCTCCACATTTTTCCACAATTTCTTTCGCAATCTCCAACAATTCTGGATATTTTGTCTCTTCTCCTTCTTTAAAAGCCCATTTGACAAATAGGGACAATGAATCATCTTCAGAAAGACCTTGTAAACCGTAAGATGAATTAGTGCCCATCATGTTAGCAATTGATTGGCTACGTGTAGTCACCAAGACTTTACTTCCTTCAGCACCTCCTTGTAGTAAATCCTTCAACTTCAGCCATTTAACACGATCCTCATTCCACACGTCATCCAGGACAAGCAAGAACTTTTTTCCGGCAAGTTTACTTGTTAGAAGATGTTGGAGTTGCTCCATTTCACAGTTTTTAAAGCTCTCTTGGCGAGTTAGGGTAGAAGAAGGCGTACTACTATCCTTAGCAGATTTGAGGATTTTACGAAGCATATCCTCAAGTTCAAAATCGTCAGAGACACAGACCCACATCTTCAACGGAAAAGACTCATCTACAATCTTATCATTGAAGACCAACTTTGCAAGTGTAGTCTTTCCCAAGCCACCAATTCCCACAATGGGGATAATAGAGAGACTTCTAGCTTCAGTACCATCTTGCAACAAAAGCTCTATAATTTTTTCTTTATCATGTTCCCTTCCTATCACATCTGAAGCAACTACATGGGAATGAGTCATTTCCCTCCTATGCACAACACGTGTGTCAATATCTTTGATCTGAAGACCAAACTTATCCCTGTCAGCAGCAACCTTGTCTAACCTCTTTTTAATATCTTTGATATGATGTGCCATTCTAAAACGATAAACAAGAGGATTAGATGTTGAGAAAAACCGGCGCACCTTCCTTGTGTAGCTACCGTAAGTGTTGACCACATGCTTACGTAAAGTTTCACACTCAAAATCATCTATTATGTCTTCAGCATCAGAGAAAACACGCTTAATCTGTCTCAGCCACGCACGCAGCTCATTGCTCTTCTGCGGCTTTTGCTCTGCATCCAACAGGACAGCTTTGATGAATGACACAGTTTCTTTGAGCCCTTGCACATCGTCGTACACACAGAGCACCTCGGAAGCTTTTTGAACAGCAGTAGAAGCAAGCTTCCCAACGAGTGATTCTGCGACACTGAAGAGGAGAGATTCGGCCATGATTTTGGGGGAGAGATGAAAGAGCAGGGACAGGGATGCAATGCACTCTTGAGAATAGGTGTTACTGTTTGTGCTGAAAGAGCCAAGAGGAATACTAATTATGCAACGTCAATCCAATGGCAAGTCACTTTATTTAAACTAGAAGGAAATTTTCAAAAGTCTAGTCATCAATTTTTGTGAATGGGATAACTTCTTCGGTAGTGTATGGCGAACAAAAGTATAAATCAATCAAAGTCAGAAGAAAGCCACATTGCAAATTCTATTTTAGAAAAAAGAAGAAGAGAGAGAGAGAGAGAGAGATCTTCTAGCTATTGACGCAAAGCACTTGGAATAGAATGTCTAACTTCAATGTTAGAAAAAAGAATCAAACAGAAGAGACGGAACATTCTTGGACAAAAAGGTCTAACTTTACTTCCATTACATGTGATTCTACAAGTAGTATAAAGTATAAACAAATACACAAGAAAAGAATCAAGCTTTTACTTGAGAAAGAAAGAAAGGTTAATTTAAATAAGATTAAAACCCATTTTTGGGTCCTCTTACAAAAAAAAAAAATTAGTCGCCTCATCTCTATGAAATTAAAAGTAGACTCATTTTAGTCCTTTTGAAAGATTAATATGAGTTTTTTTTTGAATTTGTGAAAAACCACAATTTTAACTAAATGGATCCACTTTGAATTTCTTAGGGATCTTGAGACTAATTTTTGTTGTAAGGGACTAAAGTGAGAGATTGTATTTTTTGTTAGGGATCCAAAAAAGATTTTAATCTTTAAATAAACTATCAATTTTATTTCCTTATTGAAGTGAGCACCTATATATCTTCATCACCAAATACAACGATTGAACAAGAACAACAAAGATGAAATACAAATCTTAACATCAGGTTTTACACCAACTTACAACATTAACTTACATTTAGTTGCTGATATATAATTGCTGCCTTGAGGATCTGTACCTGGTGGCCTTAGCGTAGGTTAGAGAATTGTTACCAATCCTAGGATATTGGGCATATAAAATTTCATTTATAATTGTAAATTTATCATGCAAAATATTTGTGTTGAAGGAATGAGCTCATAATGTTTGTTCATGAAGTTTTGACTTCATTAAAATTATTGGTTTTGAATTATATTTTATAATTTAATTATGTTTCTTTGGTTTATTTAACTTCACTACTATTTGGTTATGCCAGTAACAAGGATATGGTGTGTCTATGTGGCTTATATTTTTCATGAACCATACCTATCACAGGAAATAATGATGTAATTTCTAATGTAACATTTCATTACAAGATTGGTATGGTACCACTTCTTCTGTCAGTTGCTTGGCTTGCACTTGTATTGCCAATTTAGCTTTCTTTTCACTACTTTAAATTGTAACAAACACATTAATCAAGTCACTATTTGTTAACATGTATTGGGGAACATAAAAGTTTCTGTAAATTCAAAAACAATAATTTCACCGAAAACAAACACCTTGAATGACAGTAAGTATGTAAACAAGAACAGTTTTTTTAAAAGAGTAAAGGTTTTTAAATAGTAATTCCAAAACTAAGACTTCAAATTTTATATCCTCACAGTATTTATTTATCTAACATCAAGGTTTTTTTGATAAATCAAGTGTTATTGCAGCTGAAACGTTACAGCCTCAAATAGAACAAAGAATTAATTCCCAACTTCAGATACATTGAAAGGAAGACAGTGAACACTGAATATATTTTATATGGAGACTAGAAGCTGAGTCCTCTGCATTGCGAGAAACAAGCAAAAGCAACATAGGGATAGTCTAACACAGGGGTCTGCCAAATAATAGCCATCTTTGCCAAGAGAAGATGACAACGGGAAAAGGATTAAAGGAAAAAGAAGGGGATAATATGGAAGACCGACTGGAACTAGCATTTAAGATATAACAAACTGATCTACTTCTCAAATCAAAGTTTTAAACCCAAATAGGTTTAAACTCCACTATCTAAACCACACCAAAGCACAGGGCTTTCTCGAGTGCACCAAGTCATAACATTACATTTGTGAAAATTTGCCCAATATATATAGCATAGGTGAATAGAGGGCTAATTAAAATATCTTTAGTATAGGTGTCAAAATGTGTTATAACCCGGAGGAACAGATGGCTAATTAAAATATCTTTACAAGTATAAGTGTCAAAATAGGCTATAACCTTAAGGCCGGCCCTAGAATTCATATATTTTGCCCTAACTAATTAAGCTCACTTCGTGTTAGAGTATTTTCTAGCTCTAACCCCAAAGCCTATGATTTAGGGCGCTAGGTAGCGACTACGGGACTTATCCTCTCCGCTCTCCACTTCCCATTAAACCCCTAGTAAAAATAAGGGTGACGATAATTTTTATATGCAACTTTATCCTTATATATTTTAAAGATGTTATTTTCTATATTCGGAGTGGGACATAATCTTTCCTTTATCAAAATTTTTATTATTTAAAAAATAAACAAATATAGATAAATGTATAAATTTAAATAGTAAAAATTATGAACATAATATAAGGAAAAGAAGTCAAATGCTAATTACTAGGACACATTATTTTAGTTGTCATATTACTTCTAGTTATATTATTACATATCTTTGCATAAATCAATTCAATTGATTTAACCAATAACAGATCTAGGTTTAATAACACTACATGAGAGAATCATTTTCAAATGATTTTAAATATTTCCCTTTTTCTTTTAAACAAAAAAATAATTAGTAAACTCTCGACATTTATATTTAAAACTTTATAAGTAGGATTTTTATGTTTCTATTTTTAAAAATAACATTTTCTTTTAATTAAATTTTAATCATTTTCATATATTTAAAAAAATAATAGAATTTTTATGTTTCTATTTTTTAATAATTTAATTAAGTCATGTTTAAAAATTATAACTAAATTCTTAAAATCTATAACAGTAATATAGAGGGTTGCACGATAACGACTATATTCTCCAGCATTATTTCTGAAAAGAAATAATATGTTTCTATTTTTGTTCCTTGAAAGAGTCTTTGGGGAAAAATGTGTTTGATAATGCATTTTATTTTTTATTCCGAGAAACATAATTATGTTTGATAATGCAATACATATCTATTTCTTTATTTTTGAAATAGTTACAGAGATTTCATTCAACGTGTTGGAATAAATATTTTAATCGGGAGATAAACAGAGAACAATATATAGGAGATAAACACGAATGCGTGGAAAATTGTGTAATTTTTTCACAAAAATATATAACCAAGAGGGAGAGGGAGGGAGAGGAAGAGGAAGAGAAACAATGTTTTGAAGAGAAGAGAAGTTTATCTGATAGGTAGAAAATAGTCAGTTTGGAAACATAAGAAGGCAGAGCAGGCGTGTATCAGAGAGTGAGAGATTAGTGTTTCTCTTTTTGTGGCCTGGAATAAAAAGGCAAAAAAAAAGTTGATTCTTTTATTTATTTCCCATAACAGAAATTAAACTACTTCATTATTGGGAACAAAAAAAAAATTCAGTTTTGTCAAACACTATTTCTAACTACTTATATTCCCTAGAATAATTTTTTTTGAAAAAATTAATTCCGTGAAAGTTGTTATGCACACCCAGAATAGCTTATATAGTTATCAACTTCAAAGCACCGTCATGCTAAATTTTTCAAAATGTGCGTGTCGGACACGTGTCCGCGGACATGGACACGCTCCGACACGCGGTAAACATTTTGGGACACGCGATCAACGCTCCGACACGTTCTGACACACAGTCAACTTTTACCGACACGCAGTCAACACTCCATCACGCATCCAACACGTTTTTTTTTTTACTTCTTAATTTTATTTTATTAACTAAAAATAAAAAAAATTATAAATCAATTTTTTTCTGTTATAAAATTTACATTAAAAATTAACAAGGTGCGAAAAATTATTTTTGTTTATATTTATGTTATAAAATTTGAATATTTGATTGGTTATATAACTTATTATAGGCCGTTATGTGTATTAAATATAAATTATATTATATATATATATATTAAAAATATTATTTAATATCAAAACGTGTTCCAACGTGTTGAAATATAACATTTTTTAGAATTAACGTGTCGGCGTGTCGTGTCGTGTCCCGTGTAAGTGTCGGTGTATCATACGATATCAACATCCCTTACTAATTCTAAAAAAGTTAAAATTGTAAAAATGTAGTAAAAAGATTAAATTAGAAAAAGTGACAAAAACATTTCGCATTACTTGATTTGTTATAGCAAAAAATTGAGAGGGCTACACATAGTATTGTTTAACTGATTTTTACTAAAAAAAAAATTGAACCGTGAAATTTTTCATCTATAATGAGAATTTTAGTGAATAATAGAAATCCTCACTTTAATTTTACTTAATAATAAATATAAGTACTCTGAATATAATAAGAAGTGGGGAGTTAAATGTTTTTGATATAGAACCAATTGTTTAGGGATTATTGAGAAAATAATTAAAATTTTACTTACATTTTCACTTGTATATTTGTGTGCAAATATTATTTTATTAAAAGTATAAATTATAAATAATATAAATTTTATATAAAATATTTTATGAAAGTTAAATATTTATTTATTAAAATAATTTTGAATGCATTGAATCCGATAAAAATAAATAAATTTTTTGAAACTTTAACTTTGAATGGCTCGTTTTGTAGGCCATAGGGCTTTTGACCCGTATTGTCTTTATTATTATGTGTCATTTGACCCTATGAGTTTTTTGGTCCTAAGCCGTGCAGGCGATCTAATGTGGTGGTGGTGGTGGTGGTGGGTTGGCTATTTTAACAACTCTTAACAAGCCTAGCACATTACAAGATAATGTTCCACTCAAGATATGCCATCGTTAACTGTTTTTGGACCACATTATTTAAGAACATACCCATATAGACTATAGAACAATGATCTTATTATCTTCATAGATAGCAGTGGTTGCATAAATTTTTAAAACAAGAGCTTTTATGATATGGCTTTGTTTTTATAAATTACTTTTTCTAACTTTAAGTCTATTAAAACTGTTTCCTTTTTTGTCTGAGTTTTAGAATTTTTTTGTCGAAAATATATTTAATTACCTTATATTTTTAATTAAAAATGACAGCCCTAAAAAATTTAGGGGAAAATAAGGATATACCCCCATCAATTAAAAGGTGGAAGCAAGCAATTTACAGCAAGTGAGGGTGTGCACGACAACCATCCGAGAATCATTTTTTTTTTTTTAATTTTTGTTACCGGGAGCATAAACGAATAGAAACCAGCATTTTGTAAAACCAGTTTATTTTTTTGTTCTTGGGATGAACCGGTTTAAATTTTATGCTGGAAAATAAAAAAAATAAAAAAACAAAATTTCTTTGTTTCCCCGTTATAGAGCACAAAAAGAGAATCACTTTTCTCTCAAAAAAAAAAAAAAATGACGCCTCCTACTCCTTCCTCCTTCAACGCTTTTGCCTTATGTAAGTTTTTTTTTCTATTGTCCTCTCTTCCCCTCTTTTCTCCTTTGCTTTTTTCTTCTAACATTCTTCTCCTTCCTTTTTCATTCTTCTCTTCTGCACTACTGTCGCAACTGCTCTGTTTCGTTGTTCTCTATTTCGTTCTTCTCCACTGTTGTTGTTGATTCTCGCTTTGCTTCATTTTTCTATTGTGATTAGAGGTAAATCCACTCTCTAATTCAATTTTTATTTGATTAATTTTGATTTCTTGTTTTTTCTTTTTTGGCAGGAGGTGATTTAATCTTTATTTTTGTTTTGATTTTTGTAATTATTACGTTGGTTTAGGTTTAGGGTTATGGATGTTATGGTGGTGCTCTATTTTCTTCATAAGTGATTCTTGGAATAAAAAAAGTGTTAACAAATGTAATTCTGATTCTGAGAACTCTTCCAAGGCACAGAATCAGAAAAAACTATTTCATCTCAGAAATGGTGCTGGGAAACAGAATGCTTGTCATGCACAACATTAATATACATTGTCATTGCAGTGAATAACAAACAAACAACAGTCAAAGGAAGAAGAAAGGGAAATTGTGAATTCTGTTGTGGTAAGAGATATTCCTTAATGGGTTTGTGTTGCCTGACTTTGATGTTCAGCGACAACAACTCCTTATTGAATCTTTTTGCCTCTTTCTCAATAGCTTATGAATTCTAGTAGTATCAATCATGACCTTTTCAAATCCTTATGATCTCTTTTCCACTAAGAGTTTCTCTCCAACTATGTTGATCCGGCGTTGGCTTCAGCTGTTTATTCTTCAACGAGGGATCAAACGTATTGTTGTTAAGAGATATAATAAAATCGTTTGTGTCTCATATTTTGAAAACACCAGCATAAGTAGAGTAATATCACCTAAAGATGTTCTGCAAGAAATATCAGCAAATGAAAAAGCAATAGAAAAGAAACAACAGAAAGCAGTATTGTAAGAAGCAAGGCAAAATAGGTTAGAAAGAAACCAAAGAGGTTTGGTGATGTGTACATAATGTAGCATAAAGCAAAAAGCAACTGAAAGGAGTTTTTTTATAACTGTATGAAGTTATCTGTTATTAAGGGATACAAAAATACATTTGATGTAATAGAAATGATATTGCCAAAAAATAGTAATTTCTTGAATAAACTTATCTATTTCCTCTCATCACCTCATTCTCCCCTCTCTTGTTCTTCATTCTCAATTGGTATACGTTTATCAAGTAACATAGAAGGTAAAAAAACCACCAAGTGGCATTCACTTCTTAGAAAATTTTCTATATATGAGTAATATTAATTAATTAGTTTTTGCTTTTTAAAATTAATTGGATTAATGAATATTTTAATTAAATTAATATGATGAGCCTATGGCAATCATGATGAGTTGGGCATTGACATCTATTGGTACTGGACCTAGTTGGATAACATAATATAGACATTGGTATTTGACTCAGTGTTTTAAAACCCCGCCCCACCTCCCGGGTTGACCCGGGTCAACCCTGACCCCTCTCCTCTGAAGGTTGGGTTCACAAGTTGGACCCTATATGCATATCAACTCCTCTGACCCCCAAAACCCAGCCGAGTTTCAGTGACTCCCAGGTCAGAGGGGTCAAAGGGGGTCACTGCATGTTTTTTTTTTTTAAAGAAAAATTTTATTAAACAATGTTATTTTATTAAAAAAATAAAATAAAAATGCTTGCAAACCTAAATCTAATCGTTCTCTTCTCTTCTAATGACCTATATGTTTTCAATCTTCACCTCGCTGCCGTGAATCTTCTAGAAAATGTAAGAATTTTACTTGTTCAAATGAAATCCTTACGGTCATCGATGGAAAACAAAAACTCATTCTTATTCCTTTAAATTTTTCTTTGTCAGACACCTTCTCAAAACTCAAAAGAGGCAGAACCGGGTCAGCGCAGTGACCCCATTAGAATATGAGTTTTGTACATTGACATCTTGATACTTTAATTAGGTTGTGTAATATTGACTTGTAGTTGTAAATGGTGAATTATGTTAAGTATATTTTGAATCTTTGATGATTGATGACTTATTTTTTAATATCTTCATATAGGATATATATATTTATATTTTCTTAAAATATAAAACCGGGTCAGCGCAGTGACCCCGTGACCCCCCGGTTGAACCCGTGACCCCTAACCTCGATCGGGTCGATGGCCGGGCCGAGTTTTTAAACACTGGTTTGACTAGACTCCATGATAGGTGGACCCAAACACATTGTTAACTAGGGTTATGTTAGGCCCAGTGTTATTAAAACTGGACCGGCTCGGCCAGTCCGACCGGTTGGCCCCGTAACCGGTTTTCTCGTTAAACCGGGTTTTTAAAATTAGCTACAAAATATATTTTTCGTAGAGTGTGGCATTCGAACTCATGACATTGGAGTGAAGAGCGCCTATTCATACCACTAAACCACCATCACCAGTTGAATAAAATACACCATTTAATATATTTATTATATAACTATTAAGTTAAGAGAAATAATTCAAAAATTGCATCTAATGGGATTTGAACCCCTTCCATTGAAGGTATACAACATAGCAAATACCAATAAACTACATCAGGTTATTGTTTAGATGACACCATTTAAAATATTTATTATATAATCAAGTATAAAATATAAATATATATATATATATATATATATATATCCGGTTCATAAGGTTCAACCGGTGACCCACCGGTTGAACCATTGACCCAGTGACCCGGTACCTCAGCCGAGTCAATGACCGGTCCAGTTTTAATAACATTGGTTAGGCCCCTTCTCTAGCCTGTGTACACTTTGGTTAAGCCTTATGAGTCTCATGCTCTATCATATAGAGGTTGCATGATTGGATATAAGTCATGGAGATGAATACTTTAGCACGCGCAGATCATGGTTCACTCTATCCATGAGAGATGGTTTATTGATTAATTCATACTAGTTTCTCGCCTTATTAAGGCCCTGATTTGTGCATTCTACCCAAAGAGAAATGTACAATCATGCTGGCCTCATTTTAGTAACTCGTGCTCATTGAATAACTAATATGAATTTTTTGGCCTTGTTTGCGACCTTGGTGTATGCATTATACCCAAAGTAAAATGTATGATTGCGTTAGCCTCATTATAATAGTTTGCTTTGATTAAAGTTGTATCTAGCCATGTAGTTTATTCTGCTGCATTCATTTTTCCTTAATAGTGAACTTTTCTATTAATTCCTTTAAATTAATTTGAAAAAAATATTTGAGGAATGTATCTACGCAAAAGTGAGTGGAGTATATATATCTTCTTAGTAATTTATGTAGGTAACATTTTACTCGCAAGCAATGATGTTGATTTATTGAATGAAACAAAAGATTTTCCATCTACAATTTTTGAAACTAAAGACCTTGAAGCAACTTCTTTTGTGTAAAGAACATAATTGTTTTAGATTCTTTTATTCCCTATATTAGTAGGAGTTATATTCAGTTTTCCTTTTTGGTTATATTTGTGTACAAACTAATGATTTTTTTTTATATTTATTTGAAATTTCGTGATTAATGATCATCATTATTGTCATATTTCTTCGATAGACTAAAAATAGATGTATGAAAAAATATCTCTAAGCATGTTGTTATTGTAAGTGTAAGTGTCCTAGAGACAATCTAAGTAGTCAAATGACGCTGTGTATTTTGGCATTTTATGAATAAGCATTACTTTATATATTCCATATTTCCATTATTGTATGTTTGAATGGATAAAGTCCCTTGAGATAATCAAGGTGTAAATTTGAGGATCTAAGATTAGATCATTATCGTGAGGACTTAAATGCACTATTTTATTATTCACTAAACTTGTTCCTAGTCTAGAGTCACCAAGATAGAGCATCAGTCAACTAAATTAGACTAGCACGACATAAGGTTACTTACATGATGATGTAAGACACAGACTTCATGGATGCAAGCATAGTGATGCC
The DNA here is from genome assembly GCF_033153095.1 of Gastrolobium bilobum. NCBI lineage: Eukaryota > Viridiplantae > Streptophyta > Magnoliopsida > Fabales > Fabaceae > Gastrolobium > Gastrolobium bilobum. The sequence goes on along the minus strand of NW_026897162.1, from coordinate 183,586 downwards.
TTAACCAATATTTTGGGTGGACTTTCCAGTGGAATAAATTGGATTAAACTAAACCACCGAGAAACTCCATACACAATCCTTACAAAGTGTATGATTGGATACAATTCTCAATGTTTGGTAATGCGGATCATCCATTGACTTGAGATTGTTATCTAATAATATGTCTAAGACTTATACTTTGATTATACAACTTTATCCGCCTAAAACATGTGGAAAATAATGTACTATTGGGTACAACTTGAGAGCAAGAGTATAGATGGACAAGTCATAAGGATTCATCATCTCTATAAAGGATTTCCTCAAGAGATCAACAAGATTAGGATGACTTTTATAAGACTCGGGAGTTTTTTCACAACAAAGGGATCTTGTAGGAGTTCACTGATATGCCTTTAGAGTGTATAGATTGTTTTGGAGAAACTTTTTATCATTGAAGAGCTGGTACGGTATCCTTGCTCTTGACCAAAAGGTGGGTAACAAGATGAAGGAATAGATTGGCACGACAACCAAATGTGAAAGGTAGATCACTTGATTTTTCATTTGGTTCTAAGGTCATGCAGTATTGCTAGTACTATGTGTGGTCATTAAAAAAGTTGGGCCCATTAAAGGAGTTTAATTGGACCATGCTTATTTATGTGAGTGTAATGGGTCTAATGGGTCACACACTAAAATTGTGTTTAATGGCATGGACTTAGAACCTATATTACATATTATGGATCTTATGTGATAAGATTAAGCAACAATGATTAAAGCTTGTGTTTTCAAAAACATGGGATTGGGCCCATGTAGGAGCAAGGTAGCTAGGGCTAGGAGGAGCTAGCTACTTTCCCTAATGGGCCTAAGAGAGGCTATCCTAATATGATATGATGAGATCAAATGTTATTTTAAATTTGAATTTAAAATTTAAATCTATTAAGGATTTGATGAGATCAAATCTTATCCTAATTCAAATTCTAAATTTGAAATTTAATAGGATGAGGATTAGATAAGATCTTAATTTAAATTTTGAGGATTTAAATTTCAAATGGGTCTTGTCTCAAATAGTTTAAGAAAAGTTTATCCTATTCTTGAGAACCATAGTTTGACTTAGTCGAACCCTTATGTGTAGTTCATGATGTTAATAATGAATAAACCTTTTGTCCCTTAACTCAAAATACAAGAAATCTATGGAACTTGATCAAGAACAAATTCTAAACCATATATACCTTAAAAATAAAATTGAATCAAAGTCTTAAATGCATCTATAACAAAATCAAAAACAAAATAATAGAGTTTAAGGGTTAGAAGATCAAACATTGTGATTTATCCTAGTTCACCCTCAAAACCACATAAGAGCTATGTCTAGACTATCATCGATCGTCCAATATACTTAGAACTTCCAATTGGTGGCTAAGAAACTGAATTTCAAAGGAGTTTTATACAACACCTCACATATTTGAAAATGCATTATTAATGATTGAATTATGGATTAGAGGATTTATTTAGTGAAAATCCTGAAATTTAGATGAAAATACACTCGAAGGGCAAAATGGTAATTTGACAATTACTGTAACCCTAAATTTATGAAATGATATAATTAGACATTATTCGGTGAAAATAATGTTGGATTTGGATTTAGAACGAAATTTGGAATAGATAGGTAATTTTTGGGAAAATTGATGAATAATGATTTTTACCGGATAAAATACTGCTGTATAATTTTACTAGAAAACTCAAATGAGATTATTGTCTTAGGATTGAATTATATTAAAATATCTAAGTCTTGGATTCTAAGAGAAGTTTCAAGAAGGATAATTATGTAACTTGAATTGAAGATATTTTGTAACTTTTTCCAAAAGTCATAAAAAGTGGCTAAGCTTACTTTATCTTGAAATTAAGTTATTTTGGCTTTTCTTCTTCCTTTCTATACATGTTTGGCCGAAACCTCCATGGTAGGTGAGCTTGGATTTGCAACTTTTTATTTTGTCATCAAATCAAGAAAGTTCCAAGATGAAAAATGGTTAGAATACTTTGGTGATCAAAATCCCTAAAAGAAATTCTTAAGAAAGTGAGCGTGTAAAAAGAAAACTCACCTTGAAGGTGGAGATTTTCATGGTGTCTTGAAGCTTGGAGAACTATTTTAATCCATTGGAAGCTTGAAATTCATTCCTTAGTTCATTGTGAAGACTTTTGTGGTTAGAAAACCTTACTTTCATCTTGTTTTGTGGTGATTTAATATCTATGTTTTCGTGAATAGTGATGTTCAAGTGGTTTTTGGAATTTGTTGTAGTTGGAAAGAATGATAAGGATTAAAAATAATCGGTGAAAATGTGTTCAAAATGTCATTTTGACAACCTTTGTAATTCTTGAAATTTTTGAAGACATAATGGATATGTATATTGATGGGTATGGTTGGAGAGGTTTTATAGCTATGTCCCTTTGAAATTTATTATTTGTATGGATAAATAAATGGTACGAATCCAATAAAAATTTAAGTGATTTTGGTGAGAACACTTAGACAAATTTTAAAGGTGAAATATTGATGATTTGTGAAAGAAATTGTTGATGGATACTGTAATTGAATTGGTGATTGTTTGATTAATAAATAATAAGGTTAGATAAGTGTTTTAAGCATTGGAATTGTTGAAAATTCCCTTGGCCCTTAGCACGCTCACATTCGACCATATTGAGAAAATTAGGGGAAAATATTATAAATTGTGTTGTAGCTTGATAAAAGGTGTGTGAAGATACTTATGATTTGGTTGATAAGGTTATTGAAATAATGGAATTGATAAGTTGAAATTAAAATACCATGGAATGTATTTTTGGCTTTTTGGCCGTGGACTAGGGTTTGTTTCTGGGCTATGTTAAGTTGTTATTTGTAACTTGTGAGACAAGTTATTTACAATCATTATTTGTATGATCATTGTAGGTTTCCTTCCTCGGATCCGATTGTAGGGGATTGATCTTGGAACTTTTTACAGGTAAACTTCTGTGTTTCCTGTGGTTAGTCCCTTTGCGTACTCCACCATGTCCTTTGGGAATGGTTGGATTTGTGATCTTTGATAATGTGTTTTAAAGTACGATCATGCATTCTTACCTGGATGTTGTTTTGTATATGTTATGATATATCTGTATCTCTGGCCAGTAGATAGATTTTTGGTGACTTCCACTAAATCGGTCTCCATAGGGAGTTTCAGTCAGGTTTTGTCGTAGGGTTGTCTTCATTTTGGGAGCGACACTAGGAATGTCTCGAGAGTTATATAATGAGATCCTTATATAATATCCTTGTTTAAATGTTCTTGGATGTTTGCCTAGTGATTGTTGCGATTTTGTATGTTATATTGTACATTTGTTATCATTGCATGCACATTGAGCGAGCCATTGGGTGGAGTGACCCTCTAGGACCCGTTATTTACTGAGATTGTCAAATCTCACCCCGCGTTATGAGGGCCTCTTTTCAGTTACCACTAGTGCTGCTGGAGAAGCATTGGGCAAAAAGCCCACTTAGTGTGGATACGAGCATATGGAGTACTTTAACATGTATATAGGAGTGCAGGAGGATTTACTTGACATTTTGAAATTATTTTGATGAACATGGTAGTTGTTTATTTTGTATCATTGACTTAGTGCATGAACATTGGTCTTGTATATGATGTTGTGGACATGCTTAAGGTTGTTCATGCTTTTGTGTCTAAGTCACTTGATTATTATGTTGACTATATAATAGTTAAATTTCATTGTTGATGTATATATAATTGTATCATTGGAGAACCTTGTGTACGTAAATTTTGATGTATGTGATGGAAGGATTTTAGGCCTATTTTAGATATTGATGATGTATAATTATAAAGGATGATAAATGGGACATTATGTATGAAAGGGTAATGAGAGCAGTTAATAACGTGGGATGGAATTGTAATTGAGTAAAGAAATATAATATGAATTGATGGATATTGTGGGTTGTAAGTGCATCAAGATATGTTAATCCTTTGGATACAACCTTTTGGACAATTAGGTACACTTTTGGAGTATTGGAACACACTTATATAAAGTGGGAAAAAGTTGTAAAAACAAAGGAGACTATTTCAAATTTTCTAGAAAAAAAAGTGTGACTTTACATTAACTTTGACTGACCATATCTTTCCCCACAGTGATCCGATTAAGCGATACCATATCTTATTTTGAAGCTTAGGATGTCCCCTATATTGTCATAAAATTTGGTGTCATTTGGAGTTGTAGAGACTGCCCAGTCTTTGTTTGAGTATAGATTGTTTCTGTCTGCGTTGAAGTTGACAGATTTTGTATATGTTTTCAAAAATTCATGTCTCTCATTTCATACCCAAATTAGACTTATGATATAAAAAATTGAAGCTTGAGGTGTTTACTAGAACATATTAAAATGTGGGAGAAAACATATAAGTGGAACGACTACAGTTCAAAATATAGTGAAGGATGTTAGTGAACCCAATTGTGCAGTTTTCACAGTTTTAAGAAATTTACTTATGCCATGCGTATCTGGAGCTATAAAACTCTAATTGAGGCGTGTGGTACCTTGTTGGAAAGATAGAAAAGTCTAGTTTAACATATCAAAAGATAAGAATTTATAGACATGTAGTTCATCTATAATTTTGGTAAAACTGAATGTACCTCAAGTAGGTAAAACGTCAAATTGTGTATTTGTACTTTGTTGGTTTATTGGAAGCACTTAGCAACTTTAATTAGACGTTATATGATGTTAAACAGTAGTATTTATGATTCCACAATAGTTTTGACTTACAATAACATTTTTGAAAAATGTTGAATACGAACGTTTTATAAACATTAGGATTTTGTAAACGGCAATAAAAAGAAAAAGGTTTTACCATATTTTTAAATCATACTGTTGTGATTGTAAATGCACTCATTAACATTACCGGATTCATATGAGGTGTTACATTTTACAAGAATATTTGCTATTCTTTGTCACCTTCTCAATCTATACATCTATAGGAGCTCTCCCTTCACCATAAATGTTTCAACAACAATTCAACCTCAAACAGGTTAAGAACAATCTTTCTTAATCCTATAAAAATGAAAAATCAATAGAAACGAAGAAGGAAGAAGAATTACAAAGCTTTCTCTCCTAATATGCAAAAAAGCCTCAAAGTGATTATCAATCTCATTTCTGAGTAATTATGTGTAAGAAATTGTTCATTTGTGCTTTGAAACCCTCAAAATATGTTTATATAGGAGTCTAATGCATATACTAGTCGTCTATAGCCATTGGAGATCGAAATCCCTATTTTTAGCTTTCTATTACCAGTTACTCGAGGAAATTTTGAGCTCTTACTCAAGTAATCGTTCATCACAACTTAATCGAATAAGTAACTCAAGTTACTCGAGTAAATAACTTACTCGGGTAAATGTTTATAAGTTAATTGAGTAATACCAAAATAAAAGTGCCTATATATAAATTTTTTTGATATAACTCAACTCCTTATGGTTTCTAATGATTTATAACACATGAATGAATATGTTTAGCCTCTATATAAACATCTTCTCATATATGTGTAATCATATATGCATGATTGGGAAACTTAGATTCCTTGAATGCATGAATTAGTAAAGCATGTATTCATTCCTAAGTGAGAGAGCTCAATAAACTTTATTCCTTTAGTTTCTATACCTAATATAACATTTCTAACGTATTGAGCTTCTAACTTGTCTTCACTTCCTTGCGCTTCAAGTTTTGATTTCCTTAAATCTTCAAATAACTTGAAGTTTTGAGTTTTGAGTTGACTTTTCTTTTTTGACTTCTTTCTTGTTTTTTGCATGTTGAAATAGTTTTCTAACTTCATTTGGGACTTGTATCTCTGACTTTTTCATTTTTCTTGTGTACTGAGCTTTCTTGTGCTTTGTTATTGTCAAAACTTAAGATCTTTCTTTAGCAAGTCAAGCCTTTAAGGTTCAACACATAACTTTAAATTTAAACTAAATCACATCTTTAACTTTCCATTTTGAGCTTAAATATAATATGTCACAAATTTTGAAATCTCATGTTGTGTTGTGACATATTGGCTTATTTAAATTGACCAATTTCATGTTCGTGGAAATTGCACTAATGCAAAATTTCAGGTTGTTAAAAAATTGCATTGAATGTTGATAAGTATTATTAAGCATGTTCATGTTGTTTGAAAATTATGCTAATGCAATTTTATTTGTTGATAAATTGGGCTAATGTAGTTTCATGTTGTTTGGGAATTACATTAAAGCAGTTTTATTTGGTTCAAAAATTGCATTGAATATAACAATTTCATGTTGTTTGGAAAATGCCTTAATGTAGTTTCATGCAGTTAAGAAATTGCATTAAATGGAGCATTTATTCTTTGGTAGATACCAACCAATGTTCGAAGCCCTAACGGGCCCAACTAACCTGCTTTTGGGGTTTGAGCTTGTCCAACCTCCCAAGGAGCCGCGACTCTCAATTTTATGTTGATAAGAAGTTGGAATGAATATTGATAAGAATTATTGAGCAATTTCATGTTGTTTGAAAATTATGTTAATGCAAATTCATGTTGTAAAGAAATTACACTCATATAACATTTCAAGTTGTTTGGAAATTCATGTCATTGAAAAAATGCATTGAACGGAGCAATTTCATGTTGTGTTGAAATCGAATTAATGTAATTTCATGTTGTTAAGAAATTTTATGTTGCAGCAATAGTGTGACTATCGGCCAGCGAAGCCAAGATGACTAGTTAGGGCACTTGCATAACAAAACAAATGGTGGGCTGCCACGTAGATTTAGCTAGTTGGCAAGAAGATCACACTAGACCCACATTTTTTACCCGAGCTTCCACTGGTGGTGCTACTGGTTGGTCTTGCAAAGCCAGTTGGCGAAGGTATTTGATGCAAAATTATATGGAAAGTAGGCTTTCAGGAAAATGCAGAAGTTTTCTGCTATATTATCATTCTTCAATCATCAAAAGTCTTAAAAACTGATACAAAACGGAAATAACCATAAACAAAACATAAAGTCATGCAAACTGAAACGTCTGCAATTATTAAAATCCATAAAAAGCTTTAAAACTGAAACGTCTGCAGTTATAATAATTTATGGTGACTTAAGTGCATCATCCTCTCCCACTAGGAAAATATTCGCCCTCGAATCTGCAACGTCTTCAGGTGGTAATCCAGGCGGCAACTCTTCTGGTACAATATCACCAAATTTCCTAATTAAGATTAGGACATGGAAATGCAATTCTTTGACATGCTTGGTATATTCATTTGTAGTTTGGATCAATGATCGCATCTGTGATCCGTCATAGGAAAACTTTGTCTGATGTACCACCAAGTCCCATTGCCTTTGACGATCTCCAATTAAACTTTTACCAAAAGGTAAATCTTTATCTCCATGGAGCATAAGGTTGTTATGCTCGTTGTCCCTAAATTCATAATACTGCTTGCAAACTAAAGACTTCTTGGATGAAGGATCATTCTGCATGATATCTTTGGGTAGAACTTCATCTTTGTCAGAGATATTAGAATTTCTAATAATTGACTTCCCATCGGAATCACTACAAGAGATTTCTTTCACCTCTGGATTCTCGTCATCTTGCTCCCAATCATACTTATCGTAGATAGGGAACTTGTCATAAATTGCAGCATCCATAACAGGATTATCATCATCTTGCTCTTCATCATATTCATCATAGATTGGGACCTTCTGGTCTTCTGTCAAGTCTATGATGTCAAAGATCTTTTCGACGGTGTGTGACCCGTCGATAAACTCATCTGGATGAGTAGTGCCTTCGAATTCTGGGATCTCAATCTTCACCTCAATATTAGCAAAAAAGGATTGATTTCCAGGTTGACTTCGTCCTCGTCGCTCCTGATTTCGGTTCCATAATCTCCTTTCCTCCTCATGAGATGATCTTTCAGATTCCCATCCTTCATCTGACTCGTGCAACTGTGCCTCTGCAAGCAGTTGATCGAGTTCTTGGATCCGTCTGTCCTTTTCCTCAATTTCAGCATCTCTCGCATCAGTATAATAATCACCATCGGTAGGTTGACCGCGTCTGCCGCCACGACCTCTTCGTCCACGACCACGACCTTCGTGATTTTCCTGCTCAGCCATCTTTAAGGCAACCTGAGCTCTGATACCAAATGATGCAAAATTATATGGAAAGTAGGCTTTCAGGAAAATGCAGAAGTTTTTTGCTATATTATCATTCTTCAATCATCAAAAGTCTTAAAAAATGATACAAAACGGAAATAACCATAAACAAACATAAAGTCATGCAAACAGAAACGTCTGCAATTATTAAAATCCATAAAAAGCTTTAAAACTGAAACGTCTGCAGTTATAATAATTTATGGTGACTTAAGTGCATCAGTATTAAACTTCCATCCTTATATTGCCAATCATCTCCTCATTGCTTTGTCTAATATAATAGAGACGACAACAATAGGAGTATCAATTAGAAGAGCTGCTACAACAACAAGTTGCAACACATGAACTTCAGGCAAAGGAACCTAAACAGAAGGAAAAAAATCTTCATAGAGAGTCATGATGTGTCCATCAAGAGTTTTTCCTATCAGAGCTCTTGCATGGTGGGTTTTCTTTGTCTAAATTATTTTCACGGTTGATTTGGTTTTTCAAGTGAGTTTATTAGCTTTGTTTTGTAGAAAATGATAATTGGAATTTATTGTTTCCCACAAACAGTGCCAGTTAATTATTCAAGTGATGAAATAATATATGTGTCCCTTATGGGGTGTAGTATCTCGATGTAAGAGTATGTATGAGGCAAGCCATATAGACCTAAGTTCAATGGAGAATCGCCGTTAATAATGTCGGAGGCTGAGAATCAAGGCAAGTATGCCGGGCACAATGGCTTTATGGAGAGAATTCTGCAACATAACAACAATGTAAATGGTATGTAAAAGGTGCATCCTCAATGGAAGAAGAGGAGTATAAATATGGAAAGATTCCCTAATGATGAGTTAAAATTATTTTGCCCTTGTGGGCCCACTATGTGTAAGGTAAGCACACTCACCTAATGCGTGAAGTGTGTTGTGCAAGGGGCGAATCCTCTATAAAAAGGGTTTAAAAGTCTCAATTTAGAGATATAAATGTATAACCGCTTATGTGGGCTTTAATGATCAACCTGATGGATTGAGATATTATTGCCAATCCATAATAGATATAAACTAAACTTGTAAAATGATCCAAAATATCTCCTACTATGTGTCCAAGAACAAGAGAATTCATTGATCAATGAATAATATTGACAAAAAAATTCTCCTTGGGATTATTTAGAATCGAGGAATGCCTATGGCTATTTATACATGCTCTTGTGTGCGAATTTACTAATGCGTCGTTCATAGATTCTAACTTTTTCTCAAATTTATTTTATGTATGTTAAAAGTAAGAATGAAAAGAAAGGGCTCACTTTATGTGAAATCTCTATCATAGTCAACCAACCCAGCAATTTCGCAAAATTGTCCCGCCAGCTGACCGACATCATCGCATGTTGATGAGACGAAAACACGTTCTCTTTTTATTAAGGAACAAACTTTCTTTAAGGATCTGGATCCTCTATGAAAAAAATGACATGGTCATGTACGGAATCATAACCTTACAAAGGTTGATCAATGATAATAAAGGAAGAGAGAAAAAAATTATTAAAATAGATAGTTACAAAATCATAACTGTTGATTCACCTTTGTATAGTTGTGATATTCTCACATGACCATATCATTTTTTATCACATGAGAAGATCCATTTCCATTCTCTAAAGCGAACTATTCTTCCACCTTTTATTATAAAAAAAAAAACAAATTTTGTAGATTTTGACATATTGTTAGGAAAAATAACATTAATTTCCTGAACATGTTATGAATGATTTAACTCGAGCTACACAAATATATCAAGCTAATATTTATCCATAACTTTTTAGAGAGAAAAAATTACAAACCAATATTTTATCCCAAAATATTTTCTAAATTGTCCACTTACTTTCATACTTCTTTCAGGCCTAGAGTCTATGTTCAATCATTTTTTGTAATCATCGGCAAAAACAAGAAATCTAGCATGAAACTCTAACACTCAACCTTGGTAAACTAGCAATTTTGCGTGTTGCGCCATCTCAAGAACTCGGCTTTTTGATCTTAGTAATCTTATTTTCATAAAGTTTTACCGGAATAATTTCTTGGTCAAATGTATTACTTATATAATGCATAATGACGCGGTACTGTGGGAATCACTTTAGGACGTGACACTTTAGCAACCGCGTCCTTTGCATTTGTTCCTGACCACTGGAACGTGATACCCTGGCAATCACGTCCTATTCCACTGGAACGTGATACCATGGCAATCACGTCCTATTCCCAAGACACGGTACCCTCTCAGCCGCGTGTCAGTGCTTCCCATCCCAAAAAGAATTCAACAGGAAACGGTAGTGTATAAGCCGCGTTCCAGGTTACAAGTCAAGTCAGAGCCAAGCAGATATATATGTTTCACCTAAAATTTAGGCATATTGATATATTCATTGTAAAAGAGTTCATAAAATCCTATAAATCCAATAGTACCCAATCTTATACCCCTGTTTTGTGTTTGGCCTGCTTTCCCGATTTCCAATATGTGAAAGAAACAATTTAATCCAAAATTTTAACGTGATGAGAGAGTTTTCTTAATGATTTATATTAAGGTAAACAAAAAAAAAATAGAATCTATGCAAAATTCATACTTTAAGCCCAAAGGGTTTTCGTACGAGTGAGTGTGTAAGTGAATAATATAATCTATTATAAAGACCTTTATCCAACACCTTAAAATTATAATAATTATAATTTTATTGTTAGTAAATTTTTGAATTAATTATTCTCTGGTTTAAGAGTTAGTCTTATAACCAGTAAAGAATAAATTGCTAGCAACTATAAAGACCATTTTGTACGAAAATAACTTGTTGCTTTTATTGGATTTTTTGAACTCTTTTACCGTGAATATATCAATATGCCTAAATTTTAGGTGAAATATATATATCTGTGTGACTCCGAGTTGACTTGTAACCTAGAACGCGGCTTATACACTACCGCTTCCTGTTGAATTCTTTTTGGGATGGACGTACTGACACGCGGCTAAGAGGGGACCGCGTCTTGGGAATAGGACGTGATTGCCATGGTATCACATTCCAGTGGAATAGGACGTGATTGCCAGGGTATCACGTTCCAGTGGTGCAGGAACAAATGCAAAGGACGCGGTTGCTAAAGTGTCACATCCTAAAGTGATTCCCACGGTACCGCGTCATTATGCATTATATAGGTAATACGTTTGACCAAGAAATTATTCCGGTAAAACTTTACGAAAATGAGATTACTAAGGTCAAAAAGCCCAAGAACTCCAATCAACACGTCAACCACATAGTCATAACCACCATAGACAGAGGATTACGTCGACGTTGGAGCCGTCCAAAAATATTGCCAGACACACCCTCATGCACATCCACTTCTAGCTGCACGTACGATGGTTTCTACAACTACTTTGGCTCTAGTTTTCATTGTTTTTGCATCCTCTTTCATGCAATGATCTTAGATTTTCCATACGAGCTATGATTTTTCACGAACAGGTCCAAACAACTTGCAAGTATCCTTCTTTTTAGCCTCTAGAATATCTTTTATCCGATGATACCTTACATCAAAATGTTTGGATCTTTGATGAAAGGTAGAGTTCTTGGCAAGATGTATGGCGCTAAATGAAACTTGCTTGCCTCTGCTTCTTCTTGCATTTTTCATCTTACACATTTTGAATTCCCTACCGCCTAAATTCCCAACAGCCTATTGGAATCCACACATGCCCCAAAATTTAAATAACATTTTACACTAATGCCTAAGAAATACCTGGGGATGACAAATTGAAAGCGCGTACATAATGGTGCCAATTAATGCTAAAAGAAAATAATAGCGCCTTGGAAACTCGTGTGTAAAATAACTAATAACGATTTTCTTACATAATTCCTCTTCGTATTCTGTACAGAACAGTCTGGATAAAATGAACGTTGTCCAGCAGCACATATACATGATAGAGATATCAACTGATACATGTAGACAGATATAGCTTGAAAAGATTTATGCTAAATCCTATAAATATCATCATTGCAAAACAACAATAATATTTTCTTTTCTTTTCTGATGTATAAAACCCATATAATATAATACAAGCTAGCAAAACTCAAGGTATGGGTTCATTTTCTCAGACTAGCTGAGCACTTGAAACGCTTTTGCCTGTTGTTTGGTTCAAGCTCAGCTCTTAAGACGCTTGATTTTTTGTTCAAATGTCCAATCACTCCTCTGGCTGAAAAATGCTGTACGTTGAACTGGTCTCAGTCTTTGTAACCTGCTCATCAATCAATATTTTCTTGGTGAGATGAATTTACAATAATGTTATAAGTAATTCTTATCTTACCATATACGATCATCTGGGGGATGAAGGGAGATAGATATATCAATTCGTGTAATTGATGATTTTGAACAATTATTGTGCCTGCATCTTATTATTGTCAGATAAAGTTTTAATGGCAAACGGGCTGCTTTTCCTCTATTTAAATTATTAGATGATAATTAGAAAATTGGTTTAAAAAGGTCTGCAGCTAATGTCCACACAAGAAGGAAATCTTAAAATAGTTGATGTGTCTTATGTATCTTGTTAAGAGTGTTAGTGTTAATAGTGTAGAAGTCCCACATTGAGTGTGTCTCTTTGTATTCTTCAATTAGTTTGCTATATAATAGCACCAATGTTGTGTAGTTTAATATAACAAGGATTACTATTATTTCCTCTTGTATCTATGAGATTTAACGTGGTATCAGAGCCTCGCGGCCCCCACTTTCTCTTGTGGTGTTTCTTAGCACAGGTAGGCTGGGCCTATTGCATTGTCCACTCTCTCGTGTGAGGGGGCGTGTTGAGATATATAGTCCCACATTGGTTGTATGTGCAACTAATGTGGAGTTTATAAGGTCTTGGGCACTCTCACCCCTTGAGCTAGCTTTTAGGGTGGTGTATCCCAAGGTTCTTAACATGGTATCTAGAGCCTAACAAGAGGAATCTTAATCCATTTAACTTAGTTCTATTTTTCATAATTTCAATATGGTTATAGAGAGATATCACCCTCCATGAGGGATTCCCGTTGCTATTTCTTTTTCGGGTTTTTCTTAGTATGCTCTGTGACTGCAGCTTAGACTGATCTGTCACATCAGAAAAGAATGATCCTTGGGAAGTTGTTGGGTTGACCACCGTTGTCGTTGACCGACCACCGTTGACCGCGTCGTCCACCGTTGACAGCCGTCTCCGGCGACTTTTCCGGTGACTTTTCCGATGACTTTCCGGCGACTTTTTCGGCGATCCACCACCGTCTCCGATGACTTTTCCGACGACCCACCGCCGTCTCCGGCGACTTTTCCGATTCTGCGAAGCTTTGTTTTTCTTTAATCTTCTTTCTTCCCAAGATGGAGTATTTATACTATTCATCATCCATCTTGAGGGGGAGCACTGTCCAAGTTGCTGATGTTGTCTCCGACACCGAAGTTCCTCTAGAGGGGGAGCACTGTCCAAGTTGCTGATGTTGTCTCCGCTGATGTTAATTCCGACACCGAAGTTCCTCTTGAGGGGGAACACTGTCCATGTTGCTGATGGTCATTCCAGCACAATTGTCTTTGCCGATGATAATTCCGGCACAGTTTAGAAGTTCCTCTTGAGGGGGAGCACTGTCCATGTTGCTGATGGTCATTCCAGCACAATTGTCTTTGCCGATGATAATTCCGGCACTGTTTAGAAGTTCCTCTTGAGGGGGAGCACTGTCCATGTTGCTGATGGTCATTCCAGCACAATTGTCTTTGCCGATGATAATTCCGGCACTATTTAGAAGTTCCTCTTGAGGGGGAGCACCGTCCATGTTGCTGATGGTCATTCCAGCACAATTGTCTTTGCCGATGATCATTCCGGCATCTTCCATGTTGATGTTCATTTCGACGCCATTTTTAGCACATTGTTGATTTTTGGTTTCTCATTTAGGATATTTATTTTGATGTTATGTTACTTGGTCTTTCTTGCAATAAGCTTGTAGCATAGTCAAGGGGAAACCACGGCTGCTCACCAACTGTTAAATGAAATGTCTGAGAGGGATCTTGATGCTGATGTCCTAGTCAGCTCAGTTGTCTTTGCCGATGATAATTCCGGCACCATCCATGCTCTGATGTCCATTCCAGCACTGTCTCTTTATCAGCTCTTCAGACTGATGGTCATTCCAGTTGATTTGTTGTACTTAGTAATTTCATTTCGTTGATGTAGCATTGTTGTTTTTGGTTCCTAATGGGAGTATTATTTATGTATCAAGCTTGTAGCATATGATCTATATGCTACAGCTTGAGGGGGAATGTTAAGAGTGTTAGTGTTAATAGTGTAGAAGTCCCACATTGAGTGTGTCTCTTTGTATTCTTCAATTGGTTTGCTATATAATAGCACCAATGTTGTGTAGTTTAATATAGCGAGGATTACTATCTTTTCCTCTTGTATCTATGAGATTTAACATATCTAAATTTGCAACTATCTGGCTATGTAATACTTTCTCTACATCTTTCTGTCAATACTCAAAAAAAAGTACCATTTGGGATGAATTATAGAAACATGAAATAAGAACTCATCAGAAAATAATGTTTTCTACGATATGCCCTCACTACATTGATCCATGAGAGATCAAATTCAATTTGTTGACACTACCTTGTTGGTTTAATAGCATAGAACAAGTTTTTTTTTTTTTTATAACATATAGAACAAGTTTTTAACCTGACTTGGAAATGAAACTATATTATGGTATTGATTCAAAGATGTTCTCATGTCGACAAATTGATATACATACTGATAGATTTATTTATTTATTTTTTTTTTTTTTGTGAATGAATTATTTTATTTCCTATTTGAGTTTTCTTTCTGATTCAATAATTTTTTTTGTTTCGAATATCAGAAAGTACATGATTTATAATATGAATCATTATTTAAGACCGATAAAACTACCTGAACGTTTTTGAACAATTAGCAAGAAATTTTCATGTAATCTCAATCCTCACAAGTTCAAGCACTTTAGCAATTATACCAACCTCAGTCATACGGGAAGGGCCAGCAGGAAGTACAGGAACAAGAGGCGTCCAGATAACAGGATCTACCAAGGGATCAACAGTACTGTAGGCTGTAAAAAGTGGTGAAGACAATAATGGAGTCAGTGGATAAACATTTCTTTGAAGTGGTAGTGATCCACTCATTCCCATTGCAATGTCAAGTCTTTCATTGCCACCATCATGATTGGATGATTTCTCAGCTGCCTTACCATGGTCCAACTTATTGATGGTATTCTTATTTTCATTCTCGTCATTATCATGGCAAGTTTCCTGTTTCTTTGATGCTTTCTCTTGCAAGTTCTTGTAAGCAGCTGATTGTGACAAGATACTTAAAGCAGAGACAGAAGAGCGTTTATGTTTTTTCTTGTCATGGGGCATGCCTAACTCTGGCAATTGGTATGGTTCTGAAGGTTGGACGTTATTTTCCAATGCTTTGATTTCACAGAAAATATCACCAGCAAGACCATGCTTTTTTTCATCTGATAATCTTGTTCCGGCATCAGGTTGTCGACTTTTATTAGACCCCCACCACTTGATGTAACTTGTCAAATCAATCTTTCTTTCTATGCAGAAACCACTTACAGATTCAGTTTCTGCAGCTGAATCATCATCACCTGTACTTTAAATTTGAGAAGTGGGATCATCATGATATTGCAGATAAAACATGTGAAATAATTGAATACTTGTAGTTTTCTTTCAGTAGCCAAATGTGTTAAATGAATTTGATTCGCAAAATTCTGTTCAATAGAAGATAGTTTGAATTTGAAATTTAATTACAACTTACCATAATATATACTATTGAAGTAGTTAGATCCAGCCACACGACCATATGATGGCTCCCATTGGCTAATTTTTACCACCACATCAAAAAGAAAAGAAAAGGGAAGATTAAACCATAAAATTCATGCCAGTCATCTAACGTATTGGACAACAGCCACGCTAGGTGACAGAGATGTAGCAGAGAGTGGAAAAGGAAAAAATCTGTTGATCAATGAAGAACTAGTTGTACATACAAACCCAGAGACTTGAGATGTGCATATAATATAAATAAAGGTTCAATTTCCAGACAATTTCTGTATAAACTAATATAAATGAGGTTTCAAATTAAACATCAAACTAATAATTTAGTTTACTTAAAAAACTGCCAATTGTGTATGTATAACCTTGAATTGATTTCTCCCTCCCCAGGACCTCTGAAACACTTTTAAATGGAGCCACGAAGAGCATTACAATTCAAAATGTGAGTTATAAAGCTTCCATAACAAAAACTATATAATATTTTTCTAGCAGAGAATGTATATCAATGCACAAAAGATGAAGAAAGTAAATTTTTGTGTGTGTGTGCATGTGTGAATGTATGCACGCATGTTAATTGGAATCATTTGGTATCCTTTTGACGGAATCACACCTAGAGAGTCCCCGATATTTGGATACTCCTCTAGAAAAACCGCTGCTCTTCCTGCACAAAGCATCACACATAAGCAGCAGATGGTTTCATGCTAGAAAATATTTTGATGCAAAATATATACACACCGCCGCAAAGATGCAAGGTATTCCTCTCTTGAAATATTCTGCATTTCTTCAAGATCTCTTGCATAATCAGTCACCTGTAGCATTAAGCTCAATCTTGATATGAAATTATTGTATTTATCAGAAAAGAATAGGTGATGTGTGCTTTTCCTACCATAAAGTCTCAAACCCTAGCTATCAACAAATGTTTTCAATCTGATGCTATAGATATCTTATGAAAAGAAGGCCTTGCAGATGATACAGTCCACAGTCAGCAAGCAAACTGTAGCTGACTTTAGAAGCACCAATTCCAACTAATAATTGGCTGGTTTTTAACTTGAAATTCATGTCATCTCCAATAGTCCAATGCATCTTTTGAGATAAAAAAAGTGAAGCAGGAAATAAGTAGACATCATTTTCACCTAGCAATATGAAAACACAAAGCACAAAACTATAGCATTTCTGAACTAGGAGTACAGCAAATCAATATAATCATTGAAGCAACTATCTTACTGGAAAGTTTATAAGAGCACCCGGACCCCAGTATTTCAGAGCAGCAAGGTCATATGCTCTAGCTGCAGCCTCTTCATCATCATATGCCCCTGTTCGAGAGCCATCAGCAACAAATATCATTATGAATGGTACATCAAGTTCATTAAAAAACAGAAGAAAAAAGGCAAAGAAGAGAGTGGAGATTCAAGGAAAGGAAGCACAACATATCCAACTTACCCAAGTAAACTGGCATCACAAATGAATTGTTGTCCAATTAATCCATGCACCACATTAAAATAGATGATGTAAGTAATTGCAGGACATGTTTTTTGATATCGAAACGTGTTAAACAATATCTCCAGGTAAGTATATTTAGAAACAGAATACGAAGGAAAGTTACAACTTAGAACTGACCTTGCTTTCCTTTCTTATTCTGATTCTGGTTCCATGTACTTTTATCCCAAAGATGTGCTTCATAACGACCAGTCCATCTATGCCTAATAATAAGTCATGAAACTAGAAAAATGAGTCCATAATCAGAGAGAGAAAACCATTAAATCCATACACCAGTGACAAAACAATGTTACAAAAGATAATATCAATCAATAGAAAGTGTATATAGGCATGACTACAAGATAATATCCTACATAGCAAGTAAAACCGAAAAATTGATCACCGCACCTGGTGACGCCGCGGTATATGGAACTGCGTTTGCCGGCAGCACAAGGTGGCATCTTACTGATGCGCTCCTTCGCAGTGCTTCCTCTCTCTTTCTTCGCTTTCTTAAATCCCCTGTATAGTAATAGCTCATCGTTCGCCACCGCTGCTTCCGAAATCTCGGCACGGTCACTGCCACCGCCACCAACTTCGGCTTTGCTTGGATAAGAGGAAGTGGAAGCCATTGATGCAACCAAACCCTAACCCTAGAGTGAGTGTGAGTGTGTGTGTGGTGTTTTTGATTCACTGTGGACGGGGAAGTATACTACTTACCACATAGGGTTCAGTTTTTAACAGGGGAAGGAGAAACTTGTGGAATTACGGAAATGGCCTTTTCTGGTTTTGATATGACGAATGGGTAAAATGGTGCCGTGGAGATCTTAACTGAAACTAACGGCTAGGACATTACGAGGGTAGTAGCGTCATTTGAGGTGTTTTGAAAACAATTATTACGATCATGCATGTTCCGTGCCCACTTGTCTCATTGTTCCGCAGCCAGGGTGCTCTTTGCTCTGCTGCCACCTCTCACGGAAACAACTTTTTTTTTTTTTTAAAGAGAAGGATGACAGTTCGTTGGTTTAGAGAGGGACAAATTTATTTATTTTTTAAAATATTAGCTTGTGTCCACAATTTTAACAGATCCCATGAATCTGATTTCGAGTTTGAGTTTCTATATCATCCCCAAGAGTTTCGATTAATTCAGTATCCTTTGAAGAGGTAAGTCCTAGAGTGTAGCTAGGAATTTTTTTTTTTTTTTTTTAAATTATCCAAAGGTATCCTTATATCTCTTTTGATCATTTTGTTCTCGGTTCTAAAAATTTATTTTGGTCAAAGTTTCAACTCTTAATCAAAACAAACCCATAAATATTCAATTGCCAATTGAGCTAGTATTGGAGTTGGGGTTGGGGAATTAATTTTTACTTGGTGAAGCTCACGACTTCGTGAAATATGCTTTATTTTAAGAAAGAAAAAGGAAAAAAAATAAAATAAACATTAAAGTTGTGCCTCTCATGAAACGTAATTACACCGTAAAAATAAAATAAAATAAAAACCCAACATTTCCTCATTAGATTCGTGGTTGCTTGTAAATAAACTATGGGTTAAATTAGTTTAGTGAATGGTTAATTTTAAGCACGACTCCAAATGTTTTCCTTTTCATTTAGGTGGTGTGTGGTACGTGGACATATATTTTTGCAAATATATATATATATTTTTTTTTTTATAACATTTTCCTTTTCCTTTTTGCAAATATATATATATATATATATATATATATATATTTCAGGAAAGTGATAATGGCAATCAGATATTGTCACATTTGGTATAAAGAAATCTAAAATAATCTTGAGAAAATTTTATTTCCAAAATTTTAAATAACACATAACAACCCCAACGTAGAATGTCATTCAAGATGTGGTATTTCAAGAATTCTGGAGGGTGGGAAAATGTTGAGTAAATTTTCAAACAATATTCTCGAAAATATTTTGATACCAAATAATTTTTTGTGACATTTCCTATAAACTCATTCTCCTTTACCAAACTCCCCCTTAAGCTAAACCAAACTACCATCTTCTCAATTTAAACAAAAAAATTAGGAGATAAAAACATGAAATAAAGTACTAATAAGAAAGGTGTTTATTGTCGAGTTGAGTAAGCTTAACATGAGCGAATCTTGGCCCAATAAAAGTTGGGTACCGACTCAGTCATAGTGCAACTTATAATTGCGTTGATCAAAGATTTAAATGAAACATACAAGGAGAAAATACGTATCATTTAAAAAAATATAAAATTATGTCATGTTAAGTGAGAAAAAGAGACAAATTATAAGAGAGAGTGGGAGGAAAAAGTTTTAAAAGTGCAAGTCTCATTTCATTGTAAAAGTAAAAGGATATAAGGTATATCATTTAAAATAACACTCTTTTTTCCCAACATATAAATTTTTAGTATAACCAAGTTAAAACACTTTTGAACTACAAAACTAAAACTAAGGGATTATTCACAATATTTTGAAATAAATTAGACCAATATAAAAATATTATAATATTAATTTAAGTCAAAAAGTTGTATAATTTATACCTAATTTTCAAAAAGATTATTTCTTAAAATATTATGTAATATTAAATAGGGTTGTGCCAATTTTATTTTTATTTTTTATTTTTTTGGGATGTCTCAACCCTTTTAAATGACACCAGTCCCTTTCGTGGTTTATGGTGTAGAGTATGAAAGTTTTTGCCACTCTGTAAATGCATGGGTCTAATTTTTATAACCTAATATCAGATGATTAGTTTCGATTCAAACCAAATTAATGGATCAAGTTAAGTCTTTAGCACCCTCAACTAATGAAAGAAAATGACTTTTAAAGAAAAATTCTCATTTTATATTAAGGATTACAAAAGATAGCTAATATAAAATTTTCCTACTTATTTAACGTGTTTTGTGTCTATATCTATGTGATTCGAATAAAATATAGGCCCAACCAGGGCCCAAAAACACATAAGGAAGCCCAGGCCCATTGAAGACCAGAAGTAAAGCGCAAAGAACAAAAACAGACGCAATGCCCTCATCGCGTCACACAAGACGCGATGCCCTCATCGCGACACACAAGACGCGATACCCACATCGCGTATGAAACCTTCTATAGGAAGTAAACATAAGGCCCAAGGCAACTCAACCGCGCCTTAACTCTAGTAAACAACGGACAGCTCCAGCTTGCCACAACTCTACTACTAGACACTATGGAAGATAAGGCTACTCAGGTCCCTTGACTGACCTGCAGCCCAAGGCTGGCCACTCAAAAGCCAAGCCTCCTTAACTAAGGCGGCATCTTAACTACTATATAAGCAAACGATATACCACCAAGATACGATCATCTTTACTTAATCAACACAAAAACACCTGCCTCTGATACTGACTTAAGCATCGGAGTGTCTTCGCAGGTACCCCCTACACATTTGGTGCAACACGCCAACGAGAAGGACAAAAGCTCAAGCACGCTCCAACAGCAATACCAGGCCCAGGCCGCTAACAACGTAAGATCATTCAACCGTGTGTGATTGGGCTCGATACATATAGGCCTGTCCATACTGTATTTGGTCTGATCATTGGTGCCGTCTGTGGGAACAATCTCTCTGTTAGAACCTATCTTTCTCTAAAAACATGGTTGACACTCGAAGCAAATCCCAGAATGGCTCCAAAGAAAAACGGAAGGAGATCCCTGCATCCCGTGAAAAATCAGCATCATCAGTGGCACCAATTCCCATCCATCTGGATGACCTACCGACATCCCAATATCTGTTGGACCTTATTACACAACAAAATAAAAAAATTGCTCAGCAGAATCGAGATTTAGCTCGATGAAAAAAAGCACAAAAGAATAAATAAAAAAGCCAAGGAAAGGGAAAAGAACAAGAAAGAAAGAAAGAGACTAAGAAGGAAAAAAAAATCCAAAAAATTCAGATGAAAGTGAACCACTCCATTCACATTCAATTGGTAACCCAGGACCTTCAGGTCACAAAAACAGGAAAGGTGAAGAAATAAAAGATACTCACGAGAATGAGAATTCTCATGGAAATTCAAGGACATTCTCTCGAATTGTTCATCCATTCGCCCCTTGCATAATGAACATCCCGATCCCTCGGGATGTCAAGATCATAACAGAAAAATATAACGGCAAGGGGCATCCCCAAGAACATCTGGAACAATTCCTGACAAACATGATGGCACAAGATGTAGTAGATCCAATAGCATGCCGACTGTTTCCAACAACCTTAAAGGAGACAGCACTTAGGTAGTACTCAGCGTTGCCATCTAATTCGGTGCAAAGTTGGGAGGACATAACCAACCAATTCCTCGTACGATTTGCAACGAGCAAGGCGCAATACAAATCTACGCACGTACTAAAAACTGCACATCAAGGATCTAAAGAAACTTTGCGTGATTATCTAAATAGATTCTTTGATGAAGCGCTCTTAGTCAGAGATTTGGATCCACAAGTCTCGCTACACATAATCACTGAAGGATTACTGGAAGGCCCTTTCTCTATGTCGCTAGCCAAACAGCGACCACGCACCATAGAAGAACTAAGAGCGCAATCAGAAAAATTCATCAACTTGGAAGATTACAAGCATTCACGCGAAATTTCAAACACCAGGGCTAACACTGACAACTTTTAAAGAGATGTCCAGAAGAATTTTCAACGAAAATTCCGCGAAAAGAGAAAGTGGGGGAGATACGACAATTACACCCTTTTGAATACCTCCCAAAGACGAATTTTGAAGGAAGTATTCCAAACAGGGTATGTACGGGTTAATAGGCCACCCCCAATGCCGCAAGGAGTTCAGCGCGATGAAACTAAATTTTGTGAATTTCACAACGACAAAGGTCATACAAATAACGAATGCCTCGCGCTTAAAAATACCATTGAGGCACTCATAAGAGAAGGAAAACTCCAAGAATTCATTTCCAGCTGCAGGGAATATAAGGCGCAGAGAAGGCGTGACAGAAGTCCATACCATGACCCAAACCCCAATGAACAAAGGGTACATCCCAGGAGAAACTATAACCCCGCTCGTAACAATGATCGAAGAAGTGACAGAGCAACTTTGACTGACAGACGTCAAGGGACTCCACCACAAAATAGACAGCGAACCGCGCAGCAACAAAGCGATGGACTACCCAATAACGCAGCAGGAGTTTTAGCTACTATTGTCGGAGGATCAGCGGGAGGAGGGCGACTAAAACTCAACGGAAAAAGCATCTGAAATTAGTAATGACGATGCGCGATCACGCTCGCCATTCCACTTCTCGTGATCAAAGACAGGCCATGAGTTTTGACGACGATGACCACGGCGACATCATCCCAGACCATGATGACCCGTTGGTGATCTCACCTTGCATGGTTAATCTCCAGGTAAAACGTATTATGATTGATAATGGTAGTTCAACTGATATTATTTTCTGGGATGCTTTTCGCGCGATGCACATCCCAGAGGAACATCTACTTCGTGGATATTCAGATCTAATTAGTTTCGCTGGAGAATGCGTACAACCTAAAGGCACCATTGAGATATGGGTAACCTTTGGAATCCTGCCTCAGGCGCGTACTATCAAAGTACAGTTTTATGTTATTGAATACGCATCGGCATACAACATCATCCTAGGAAGACCAACCATTGTCGCGCTCAAGGAAATCATTTCTATGCCCCACCTTTTGATGAAATTCCGCGATACATCGAGCGCAATAGTTGCTATCAGGGGCGACCAGAAAGCGGCGCGCATCTGCTATAATACTAGTTTACGAGCCAAAGCTCCTATACAATCAGATAACAAAGCCAAAGCATCTGTCAATATGACAGACCTCGATATGCGCGAAGATTTGCGGGATACACGTTCTCAACCTGATGGGGAATTGGAAAACCTTCAAGTGGGGCCATTACCTAAAAATGTCACCAAAATTGGGCGACACCTCCCCGAAGCAGAAAAAAGCGCGTTGGTGACAGTGCTACTGAAACATAAAGATCTCTTTGCCTGGACAGCAGCTGACATGCCAGAGATAGACCCAGACGTTATTTGTTACCATTTAACGTTAGATCCCAAAGCTAAACCTTTCGCGTAGAAAAAGCGCAAAATTTCCCTAGAAAAACAGATGGTGGTAAAGACCGAAGTAGCAAAACTACTTGATGCAGGGATAATTTGAGAAGTCACGTACTCCACCTGGCTTTCTAATGTGGTACTCGTCAAGAAACCCAACAGAAAGTGGCTAATGTGCACAGATTATACAGACCTTAACAAGTACTGCCCAAAGGATTTTTATCCACTTCCCACCATTGATAAACTGGTAGATAATTCTGCGGGATACCAAATTTTATCCTTCATGGATGCATATTCAGGTTACAACTAGATTCTGATGTTCACACCAGACGAAAAAGCTACTGCTTTTATCACTGAAAAAGCTACTTATTGCTATAACATGATGCCGTTTGGCCTCAAGAACGCCGGTGCCACTTATCAACGCATGATGAATAAAGTTTTTAGTCAGCAGATTGGTCAGATGCTTGAAGTATACATTGATGACATGATAGTCAAAACAATGACTATTGTACAACATCCCCAGGATTTGGAACAAGTATTTCAGCAACTGTGCAAATACAGGTTACGACTTAACCCAGCCAAATGCGCATTTGGAGTACCAGCTGGAAAATTTTTAGGATTCATGCTAACACATTGCGGCATAGAGGCCAATCCTGATAAATGTAGGGCCATACTTAACATGACCAGCCCGCGAAACATAAAGGAACTACAGCAATTGACGGAAAGAATTACTGCCCTAACACGATTTCTTCCTGCTTCTTCACAAAAGTCACTACCAATGTTTAAGCTATTGCGTAAGCAAACAGACTTCAATTGGACCCCTGAATACGAAACATGATTCATGGCCATCAAATAGCACTTGGCAAACCCACCAGTCCTGGTCAAACCCCATCGAGATGAGCCTCTGGTTCTTTACTTATCTGTCAGCAACGCAGCCATAAGCGCTGTCTTATTGCGCGAAGACTCCATGGAACAACGACCAATCTACTTTGTCAGTAAACCACTCCAAGGACCAGAATTGTGCTATCAGCAAATAGAAAAGGTTGCTTTCGCGCTCATCTTAACATCGTGACGCCTGCGCCATTATTTCCAGGGACACACCATCAAAGTTCGAACAAACCAACCCCTTTGAAAAGTGTTAAGACAACCCGATCTGGCAGGTCGCATGATTTCGTGGTCAATAGAATTATCAGAATATGATATCATCTACGAACCACGACAAGCAATCAAAGCCCAGGTATTAGCAGACTTCCTCGTCGAAATGACACACCTACAGGAGGTTGAGATGAGTGAGGAGTGGGTTATTTTTGTCGACGGATCTTCCAATGTTAAAGGAAGCGGTGCAGGAGTCATCGTGGAAAGCCTTCAAGGCATAACAGTAAAGCACTCTATCCATTTTGGATTTAAAGCCTCAAATAACCAAGCCGAGTACGAAGCAGTCCTCGCTGGACTTGCCATGGTCAAAGACTTAGGGGCAACAAACATAACCCTCAAAAGCGACTCACAATTAGTAATTGCTCAAGTCCAAGGAAATTACCAGGAGAAAGAAGCATTAATGATAAAATATCTTGAAAAAGTGAGACTACTACTGACAGAATTTCAAAGCTTTAAAATGGAGCACATCCCCAGAGAGCAAAACTCACGAGCTGACATTTTATCCAAGTTAGCCAGCACAAAAGGACCGGGAAATAATAGATCTGTGATCCAACAAAGCGTCCCCAACCCTAGCATCATAATGGCTGTAACTAAACAAAAAGCTCAACCATCCCAAAATGCGCAATCCATGGTTGATGATGACAACATGCCATTGGACGATAAAGAGACTTGGATGACACCAATTTGGAACTATTTAGTCAAAGGAGAGGCACCACAAGAAACACGCGCAGCAAAAAAGCTATCGCGCAAGGCTTCGTTCTACACTATCATCAACAACCAACTCTACAAAAAAAGGGTTCTCCTCCCCAATGCTTAAATGTTTAGATCCTTAGCAGGCTCAGTATATAATCTCTGATGTACACGAGGGAATTGGCAGACATCACATGGGAGGGAAATCCTTATCTTGAAAACTGCTTCATACAGGCTATTGTTGGCCAAAAAACACGTGCGACAATGTGTCAAATGTCAGGAGCACGCAGACTTACACCATGCTCCCCCAGAGGAATTGTCTTCAATGCTATCCCCATGGCCATTCTACCAATGGGGCATGGACATATTGGGACCATTCCCAATCGCCATGGGAGGGGTCAAATGGTTGCTAGTAGCAATCGACTACTTCACCAAATGGATCGAGGCAGAGGCTTTAGCCACGATATCAGCCAGTAAGGTTCGCCGATTCTTCTTTCGATAAATCATAAGTCGGTTCGGTGTTCCGCATACCATCATAACTGATAATGGTACGCAATTTGGGGACAAAAAATTCAATCAAATTCTTCAAGACTTGCATGTCAAACACCGATACACATCGGTTGAACATCCACAAACAAACGGATTGGCAGAAGCTGCAAATCGAGTCCTCAAACGCGGATTGGAAAGAAGATTAGAAGCAGCTAAAATAGACTGGCCCGAACAGTTAGACTTTGTGTTATGGGGATACAGGACAACCAAACATTCAACTAGTGGAGAAACCCCGTTTCGCATGGTTTACGGTAGTGAAGCCATGATCCCAGTGGAAATTGGAGAACCATCATGGAGAAGGATGTACACAAATGAAGACAGCAACTCACAAGCATTGCTTCATAATTTAGACGCAATCGAGGAAGCGCGCGAAGTTGCGCATGTCAAAGAAATAGCGCTCAAACAGAGAATAGCAGCGCGCTATAACTCAAAGGTTGTCAGACGAAGCTTCAACGTCGGCGACTTAGTTCTACGCAGAGCCGACATCGGTAATAAGAACACGTGGCAAGGCAAATTGGCCGCAAACTGGGAAGGTCCCTATCGCATCTATAGCAAAACAGATAAGGGGGAGTATGTCATAGAGACACTATCCGGTCTTACTATCCCGCGCACGTGGAACGCGGACAAGCTTAAGACATTTTATAGCTAAGTCTCTTACGACTCATCATATATTTGTCTTTCAAACTTATTTCTCCAAATAATAAAAAATCGCAAGTTTCCTTTGACTATTTATCCATGTTGCATCAAGCATAAATGTACAGGATCACAGTATTCCTGAAATAACAGGATTCTCCCACGAATCCTTCAAGTAACGGGATTCCTCTCATGGATCCTATCAAGTAACAGGATTCTCTCACGAATCCTCCAAGTAACAGGATTCCTCTCATGGATCCTATCAAGTAACATGATTCTCTCACGAATCCTCCAAGTAACAGGATTCCTCTCATGGATCCTATCAAGTAACAGGATTCTCTCACGAATCCTCCAAGTAACAGGAATCCTCTCATGGATCCTATCAAGTAACAGGATTCTCTCACGAATCCTCCAAGTAACAGGATTCCTCTCATGGATCCTATCAAGTAACAAGATTCTCTCACGAATCCTCCAAGTAACAGGATTCCTCTCATGGATCCTATCAAGTAACAGGATTCTCTCACGAATCCTCCAAGTAACAGGATTCCTCTCATTGATCCTATCAAATAATAGGATTCTCCCACGAATCCTTCAAGTAACAGGATTCCTCTCATGGATCCTATCAAAAAACAAGATTCTCCCACGAATCCTTCAAGTAACAGGATTCCTCTCATGGATCCTATGAAATAACAGGATTCCTCTCATGGATCTTATCAAATAACAGGATTCTCCCACGAATCCTCCAATCAATGGACTCCCTCACAAGGATCTTCTCCATAGGTCAGAATTATTCACATCATGATCTTCCAAGACGTATCGCGATTCTCCATGTTCAAGTGCGATATCGTGGCAACATGAACCCCACCTTGGGCCCAACTCTTTTTAAAAGCGCGACGCAACCAGCGTGCATCATATGCACATCAAGATGACATCAGACATCATGAACTTAACCAAGGTGCGCACAGTATTTATAATTTATAAATTGTCTAACCTTGCAGCATATAGTTATGGTGTTCAAGTTCCATACGAAATACAAGTCGAGGTTC
This sequence comes from Gastrolobium bilobum, assembly GCF_033153095.1. NCBI lineage: Eukaryota > Viridiplantae > Streptophyta > Magnoliopsida > Fabales > Fabaceae > Gastrolobium > Gastrolobium bilobum. The sequence goes on along the minus strand of NW_026897162.1, from coordinate 156,086 downwards.
TTGATAAAAGAACTTTCCATTTGCAACGGATCCTTTCACAAGGACTTTCCACATTGACAAGATCCTGTAACTAAAGGACTCCTATATGACCAAACGTGATTCGCCACGTTAAATGATCGCGGAGAAAGCAACATACTAGCACCATACAGATGGGAAACACCTTACTTGGGTCACAATTCCCTCCAAAGCGTGATATCAGGAACAAAGGTATGATTGTCAGACACCATACAAAGAAAGTCCAAGAACAAAAAGAAGGAAAAGAAGGGTAATATCCCTTCAAGGAATATTCAACCCCGATCATTCTACAAATAACAGGATAGCAAGCATTCATCATACCATAAGACAAAAACTTACACCATCTATGCCATCCACATAAAATATTTGATTTGGAGCATATGGGGACACTCCCCTTCAAATCATCATTGTTTTGGAGCACATGGAGATATTCCCCTTACAAAAAAAAATTATACAACTCCGAGCAAAAATTATAACAATATCACACTGTTTGGATAGACATATCCTGAGGATCATCATTATCAGTAGCGTGATCTTCACCGACGGTAGGAGGACCATGAAGAGATGGCTCTTGCGGGGTAGGCGTGATAGTCTCGGTATCCATCGCGCTGACCAGTTCCACTGGAACCTCTTGATTTTGGTCGTTAAGTGTCACCAGCTGGCCGTCCTTGAAATAGTAAAAATAGTGCACATTGTCTAGTTTGGCGGAAGGATTGAAAAAGCACACTTGTTCCATCACATTAACAAAAGTTGCCTCAGCCTCTTTCTCAAACAAACTCTGATACCTCTTTACCTCACTGGTTAAGAAGGCCTTCTCATCGGCCCAGGAATCAGCGTTTCCTTCCAGCTCCAAAACGCGCTTGGACAGATCATTCTTCTCTGCCTCCAATCCCTTGTTGGAGGTCGTCAGGATCTTAAGGGCGCTATCCTTTTTCTCCATAGCTGTCTTCAGTTTGGCTACCTCTTCTTCAGACTTCTTCAATTTAGCCTCAAAATCAGCGCATTGTTGAGCATTTTCACCCGTCAGCGCATCAATTCGCTCCTTCAGGAAGTCCACAAAACCTGTTACATGTTAAAAAGCAATAAGTACAAGCGCAATATCATATCATATAAACAGTAAAATATCAAGGTAATTACCAGATGCGGACATAAGGAATTGACCCGCTATGCTCAAACTCTGGGAAACCTGTAGCCATTGGTCTCGAGGTAGCGCTTCAAGACGAGCGCCAAATCCTCTGCCATGAGCATGCATATCATGGTCCAACCTTCAACCAAAGTATGGCCACCCTGTAGTAGACCCCTCGGTCATCTCCTCAAGGGATCTTTTCTTACCCCTCGCGGTATCCTCCACCACTACCACAGGAGGGATGACATCTAGCAGGGCATCAGGAGGAGTTAAGGACTTTAATGGAGACTTCAACCGCGCAGCAGCATGCTCGCTTGACTCAGCAACAGCGGCGACCGCAGACATGGACGGTTGGGGAGATTTTGAGGCACCCGCAATAGCAGCAGCACGATTGGCAGCCATCTGTTCCATTCTACTTAAAGACGCCATCATCGCACTATCTGCAAACCAGAACAAAGAATGACATGATTAAATACACTTCCAACATATCTACACATCGTGATATGCTCAGGTACCTTGATTAAAACATTTATAAAGTGAATAAAGGTCCAAGTTACCCAGATAAGGTCGAATATCATCCTCGGAGTACTCATTTAAAATCGTGAACGTACTCAGCGAGCCCGTATCAGAAGCCTCGCAAGAAATGTTACCTAAAGTGGTCACCGTCTTTTGTTCTACGTCACTCAAATCAGTAAAGTTATAGCTCAAGACAGCACTTTCAGTTGAATACTCTGACTAATACAACGGAAAGATAGGAGTCCCATCATCGCCTATGAAAAAGGGTTTGGTACCTTCGGCGGGGTAAATCTTGAAATATTCTGTGCTCCACTTATTAATTTTTCTAGAATACGACTCACAAAATTTTACTTTGCTCCTAAATGATATCCAGCTATTACGAGGTCCTATTACACTGAACATGTACAAGAACGATTGAACAGATTAGAATAGACCATAGGCCTTGCAAACCATCTCGTACACTCTGATAAAACCCCAGGCATTGGGGGTCAGCTGTGAAGGCACCACATTCAAGTGCGCCAGTAGTTTACAAACAAAAGAAGAAAAAGGAAAATGAACTCCTATACACTAAAAGAAGTAGGAATACAACATCATAAAGTGCCTGATTGATCCTTCTGCCTGCGATGAGCAAACACGCTCATTCTTCGGGACGACACCAATCTCCCATTGATCATCAAAAGCTTTATCAGGAGTAAGGTGCAGAGTTGTTGTTACCTCCGCTAACTCTCCTGGAGAGCACAATACAGACTCAGTATCCAATACCGTATCTGCCACCCAACTAAGGGAATTTTCATCCCGTAAATTTCGTTTCACCGGAGACTCTTCATCAGGGTCAATGCGTAAGACTTTCTTCTTCACGTCAGATTGCGTTTTCTGTTTCTTCTTCTCATGCGTGCTGCGTCTTGCCATAATTTCCTTGATTTGGGGAGACACAAAATCTGATTCAGAAGAAGAAGAATCAGTTGAAGAAGATAAGTCAGAAGAAGCAGGTTTAAAATAATCAAAATTCATTTTCTTAAAAGGATACCCGGCTGGATAAATTACATTTAAAGGCAAAGGACTAGGGCTTTTCTAGCCAAAAGACTCGTGCGCGATGGAACACGAAGAATCGCGCGATGAATTTAAGGAAGGCGATTCAGGGCTTCTTGAATCAGCTGACTTATAATTGCCCTCAGTACTCGACGAAGAGTCACTCGATATCTCAATAGGCTTAGACATGTTCAGAGAAATTTTGGGAAACACAGACGAACTATGTTGAGACAATATCTTTTCGCGATTAGATTGTCGCGAAGATGACCCTAATTCAAACGTACGGACTGAGGGGACATGACTAGCGTACGCTTTGGAACAAGGGGCTATACATCCTACAGTAGGCCGCTTATCCTTGGTTTCCAAAGACCTTGATCTTGATAACAATCTCGACGGAGGACTAGACGAGCCAGACCGTTCGAAAAATCTAATAAAATCCGCACATTTGCGATTACCAGACATACCTCAAACACGAGGAAGAAAAGGCTAAATAAGAAGAAAGAAACACAGGTAAAATCAGGTGGAAGAACATACCTGAGATTTATACTTCAAAAATGCACACCACGAGCAGGACGTGTCACCACCGGAAATGCAGAAGAAAAAAGTACTGAGAGACGAGAGAATTTCCACAGTATCAGCGAATTGTTTTTTTCCCTCCAAACTAAAAGGCTCAGCACAAATACAAAAGGTTTCTCTCCAACGGATAGATCGAAAGCCACGAAAAGTGTTGAGCAAAATGGGTTAACGGGGACACGTGGCGGGAAGTGGAAGCGTTTTACTTACAAAACCACCCACGCCTGTCCTTAAACCCCCACGTAATCACAATAGCATTTAACACTTCTGACTGATTAGACGTCTAATCCACCGTTCTTAAGCTGTTGAAGGTCATGATGACATTACAAGCATAATTACTGCGGAACACAGAAGAGAACATATGAAAAACAAACTACCGCGCCTCAAAAAGAAGCATATAGCTCGCGGCCTTGCCACATGACAAAACCGCAAGCTAGGGGGCTACTGATCCGGATAAAATATAGGCCCAACCAGGGCCCAAAAACACATAAGGAAGCCCAGGCCCATTGAAGACCAGAGCAAAGCGCAAAGAACAAACACAGACGCGATGCCCTCATCGCGAAACACAGACGTGATGCCCTCATCGCGACACACAAGACGCGATGCCTTCATCACGTCACACAAGATGCGATACCCACATCGCGTATGAAACCTTCTATAGGAAGTAAACTTAAGGCCCAAGGCAACTCCACCGCACCTTAACTCCAGTAAACAACAGACAACTCCAGCTTACCACAACTCTACTACTAGACACTATGGAAGATAAGGCTACTCAGGTCCCCTGACTAACCTGCAACCCAAGGCCGGTCACTTAGAAGCCAAGCCGCCTTAACTAAGGCGGCATCTTAACTACTATATAAGCAAACGATATACCATCAAGGTACGATCATCTTTACTTAATCAACACAAAAACACCTGCTCTGATACTGACTCAAGCATCAGAGTGTCTTAGCAGGTACCCCCCCCCCCATTTGGTGCAACACACCAACGAGAAGGACAAAGCTCAAGCACTCTCCAACAGCAATACCAAGCCCAGGCCACTAACAACGTAAGCTCATTCAACAGTGTGTGATTGGGCTCGATACATATAGGCCAGTCCATACTATATTTGGTCTGATCAGGTTGAACTTGGAACTAGTATCGTTCTCGATTTTTTGGTTGAATCAATTTTTGAAAATTGTAGCAAAATATTCCATTACAATTGTATTATTGGGATTTGAACTTGGCACCTGAAGGAAAATGAGTGACATGCTAATTAATTAATAAGGCAAATTACTTTGGTTGTCATATTATTCTATTCATATATTTATTATATATTTTTATATAAATTCAATTTAAGCTATTAAATTAATGAGACTGTTGAAATAGTGACTTAATATCTTGATGAGTCGACGACCAATTCAAGATTAATAAAATTGATAAAAAAAAATAAAATGGAAAAAGGGAAAGGAGACATAAATTGAAAGGTTAAACTATAAGCTAAGTGATGCCTTTCTACGTACTAAAACGAAGCAAGCTAAGAGACGGAAAGAAAAGCCTGCAAGTTACAAAATAAATTCCGCATTCACAATTTTAAATAGCTCATTTTTCTTTGCTTACTTATCTATTGTATCCATTTTTATGTTTTTTTTTTTTGCCAAACAAATCGTTCATACGGAAGTTTAATGAACTTTCAAAATAAAAGGAAAGTGATAAGCTGTTATGTGAGTTTAAATACAAGAAACAAATTGGAATCAACCAGTCCAATAACATGGATATTTGTAGAAATTTAAATAGGTAGGAAATTCTCTCATGTGAAAATTTCGTATGATTTGATCACGTGAAGGATTTATTCAAGATTTATTCAGTTCACTCTCAAATTAACCATCAGAAATTAAAGTGATAATTTTCATTTCCTCCTGTAACAAACTTCTTCATTTAAATTATAACACTTGATTAAAAATAAATGGATTAGATCTTTCTTCTTCTTTGTTTCTTTTTTCTTTTTTTCATTATGTAGTTGGACCTCAAGATTTAGGGATGAAGTAACATTTAATTTTCTACGATCGGGAGGGGGGGATATTTTAGGCAGAATATAGGAAATGGTGTTGGGAACTCGGTTCCCTCAAGTCGGCTAAGCATCCTTTTTGCAGAAGTCAGTCAAGCAAGATCCTGGATCTCGGATCTTGGCAATATTACCTCGGCCTGAACTTCACTAGTTCGAGCAGCGCAGCGAAAAAAAAAACACAAACAGGAGAGATAAAGAAGGAGAACACAAACAAATTTCAACGTGAGAAAATTTTCTCCAATGAAGAAGTAAAACCCCACGGGACCTAGTCCAGATCAAACGTCCACTATGTAAATATTGGATACAAAGAATCAAAATACACCAATGTGGTGGTTAACTCAACCTCTCCAACATTGGTGATAATCAAACTACCCTAGAGATGTTTCACTCAAACTCTCTCTAGAGATCTCTCAAATACAAAGCTTAAAGCTTTGCACACAAATATCTCAAATTTCTAATCTCTAACCTAGCCTCCACCCACAATTAATGAATATATAGAGGAGGTGAGATCTAGGGTTTAAGGTTTAGGGTTTTTGGGAAACCCCTCAATGGGCTTGGGCTTAGCATTGAAGGAGGAAGCCCAACAAATCTCCCCCTCCGACTTCAATGCGTCAGCTTCAGCATCAACTCGGCTACTTCAAAATAGTCTTCAAATTTTCTTGTTGGAACCGGCTTTGTCATCATGTCGGACCAATTTTTTTCAGTGTGCACTTTGACGAGTTCGAGCTCTCTACCTTCCACCACATCCCGGATCCAGTGATACCTCACATCAATATGCTTAGTGCGGGAGTGATAGGTCGAATTCTTCACAAGATGGATTGCGCTTTGATTGTCACAACCCAGCTCGTACTTGTCTTGATCATGGCCGAGTTTCATGAGGAACTTCTTCATCCATAGCATCTCTTTGCTTGCCTCAGTAGCGACAATGTACTTAGCCTCAGTTGTCGATAGCGCAACACATTTCTGAGGTCTTGTATGTATCCCGTCGTCGATTTCCTCGAGTCGGAATCTCCCTCTAAATCAGAATTCGAGTAGCCTTGCAACTCGGCTTTGCCTTCTCCAAATCGGAGTCATAAATTGGTCGTACCTCAGAGGTACTTGAAGTTCCACTTCACTGCTTCCCGGTGCTCTTTGCCGGGGTTTGACAAATACTGGCTTACCTTCCAACAGCATACACCAAGTCGGATCTAGTGCAAACCATTGCATACATCAAGCTTCTGACGACAGATTGGTACGGGATCTTCAGCATCTCGCCTTTGTCTTCAACAGATCTCAGACATTGCTTCTGGTTCAGCTTTATGTGTCCGGCTAGGGGGGTGCTCACTGTTTTGCCTTTGTCCATGCTGAATCTACTCAGAATCTTCTCAATATACTTCTCTTGACTTAGCCACAATAGCTTCTTTTGTCTATCTCGGATAATCTTGATTCCGAGAATCTATTTTGCAGGACTGAGGTCCTTCATTGAGAAGGATGAGCTCAACGCCTTTTTCAGGGCGGCTATCCTCGATTTTTCTTTCCTTACAATAAGCATGTCGTCAACATATAACAACAAAATCAAAAAATCTCCGGCCTCATACCTCTTGACAAATACGCAGTGGTCAGCTCCTGTCTTCTCAAACTTGTGATCAGTCATGAATGATTCAAACTTCTTGTACCACTGCCGAGGTGCTTGCTTCAAGCCATAGAGGCTCTTCTTCAACCGACATACCAAGTCTTCTTTGTCCGGAGCTCAAAACCCCTCAGGTTGCTCCATATATATCTCTTCTTCTAAATCACCGTGAATAAATGCCATCTTCACGTCCATTTGTTCTACCCCGAGGTCCATCGAAGCTGCCATGGCTAACACGGTTCAGACCGAGGTCATTTTCACCACATGAGAAAAGATCTCCTCAAAGTCTACACCTTTCTTCTGATTACAACCTTTCACTACAATCCGGGCTTTGTATCTCGGCTTCTTCCCGTTCTCTTCATTCTTAATCTTGTAGACCCATTTATTTTTCAGAGCTCGTCTTCCTGCAGGCAACTCAGTTAGTTCATAAGTTTGATTCTCGTGCAAAGACTTCATCTCGTCTTGCGTTGACTTTTCCCATTCTTCTTTCTCTGAGCTCGTCACAGCCTCATCATAACTCTGCGGCTCACCGTCTTCAGCAACAACGGTGTATTCATCAGATGAGTATCTTGTCAATGGTCTTCTTTCTCGAATTGGATATCTCGGCTGTTCTTCAACTTGAGAACCCGGTTCATCATTCTCATCCTTAATTTCATCATCAACTCGGGCCTTAGAATCTTGATCATCATCAGCTTGTTGCTGGTCATTATTTTCTTCATTCTCTTGATTTTCTCCCCCTGCTTCAGCTCGTACAGGAGGGATTGATTCTTTTCTTCTGACAGTAACCTAGACTTTGGCCTTCGAGATGTCATGAATGTTCTAATCTTCATGAAAGATCACATCTCGACTTCTCACTATCTTCTTATTGATTGGATCCCAAAGTCGGAACCCGAACTCACATCTCGGCAAACCAAGATAGATGCATTCTTTTGTCTTTGCATCAAATTTTTCCCTTTCATCTTTAGGGATATGCACAAAAACTTGGCATCCAAACACCTTTAGTTGATTATAGGCCGCTTTCCGACCTGTCCAGACTTCTTCTGGAATTTCTTCTTCAAGTGGCCGTGATGGTGAGAGGTTGATCAAGTCAACAGCTGTTCTGACGGCTTCTCCCCAGAATAATTTTGGAAATCCGACATTGGATATCATACTTCAGACCTTCTCTTCAATAGTCATGTTCATCCTCTCAGCAAATCCATTCAACTGTGGAGTCTTGGGGGGCGTCTTCTCAAGTCGGATCCCGATCGCTCTGCAATATGCATCAAAAGGACAGCAATACTCACCACCATTGTCAGATCGGACCACCTTCAATTTTTTGCCAGTCTCCCTTTCAACCATTGCATGAAACTCTTTAAAGGATTGGAGTACCTGGTCTTTAGATTTCAACAAATAAATCCACACTTTGCGGGAGTGGTCATCAATGAATGAAACAAAGTACTGAGCTCCTCCAAGAGATCTCTCTGACATGGAGCAAACATCAGTATGGACGAGGTCAAGAATATACCTGCGTCGTTTGGGTTGATCCAGTCTCACAAAAGAAATCCGGTGCTGCTTTCCAGCGAGGCAGTGCGTGCAACTCTCCAATGCCTGGCCTTTTAACTTGGTCAGTAATCCTTTCTTGTGCAGAATTTGGAGCCCTTTCATACTCATGTGACCGAGGCACTTTTGCCATAGCTCCAAGCTAGGTCCATCTCGGACAGAATTGACTTCTCCGCCATTGATCTTTCCTTGCATCACGTACAAGGAGCCTTCCTTCTTACCTTGAGCAACAACCAAGTTTCCTTTGACCAGCTTCCATCTAACACTACCGAAGTAGTTCACTAACCTGACATCATCAAGCTTGCCTACCGAGATTAGGTTTTAACGCATGTCAGGTACATGCCTCACATCCTTCAACACAAGTCGGCGCCCAACATCCATGGTCAAGGTCACATCACCGACACCAACAATCTTGCTGGTCACTTGATTTCCCATCTTCACGACTCCAAAATCACCACCTCGGTAAGAGGAGAAAAAACCTTTGTGTGGAGTAACATGGAAGGAGGCACTGGAGTAAACAATCCAGGTGCAGTCATCATATGTAACATTCAAATAATTATCCTCACCAAGGAGGAATATCTCGGCATTCGGGTTGGTAGCCACCGCAGTGGTGCTCTTGTCTTCCCTCTTCTTGGGAATAATCTGATCCGGCTTCACAGAGCCATTCTTCTCGTCATTTTACAAAGTCCAGCAGTCTGGCTTCTTATGCCCTGTCTTCCCACAATAGAAGCACTTCACTCATATTTTGACTTTGATCGACCTCTGGACTTTCATCTTCTGTCAGGATCTCGACCCCGGCTCTTGCTTCTACCCCGGGAGTCAGATTTTCCTTTGTTCTCAGCAACGTTGGCCTCAGACGTGCTTGAAATACCTCGTTCTCTTCTCGTGGTTTCTTCATTCAGGAGACTATCTGTTACAACATCCATCTTCAATTTTCCATCTGGAGTCGAATTACTCAAGGTCACCACTAGAGTATCCCAGTTTTCTGGCAGCGAGCTCAACAGCAACAAAGCCTGCATCTCGTCATCAATTTTATCTCAATCTTTGACAGCTGATTCACAATACCTTTGTAGGTGTTGAGGTGTTCAATCATGCTCATGACGTCCTTGTATTCAAGCTTCACAAGTCGGCAAACCAAGTATGCTTTGTTCCTGGGAGTCTACTTCTGAATCATGGACTCTAACTTCGTCCACAACTCGTACGCGTTCGTGAACTCGGACACGTGCTCAAAGAGGCTCTTGTCTATATATTTTCTGATTGTAGCTACCGCCTTACGACTCTGAATCTCCCACTCTTTATCGATCTTGCTTGTCGGTATCTCATCAAGGATAATGGGCTCATGTAAATCCTTGTAGTAGAGATGATCTTCCATCATCGGTCTCCAATAGGTGAAATTATCTGCGGTCAACTTGGACATATCTCCATCATGAGTTATGCCACTGGTCTCCATCTCATCTCCCTCAGAACCCGTCGAGCTCAGGCTCTGATACCACCGTTGGGAACTCGATTCCCTCAAGGCGGCTAAGCAGCCTTTTTGTGGAAGTCAGTCAAGCAAGATCCTGGATCTTGGATCCAGTGTTTAAAAAATCGGCCCGGCCGAGGTCAGGGGTCATGGGGTCACGGGTTCAACGGGAGGTCACGGGATCACTATGCTAACCCGATTTTATATATTAAAAAAATATAAATATATATTTCCTATAAGAAAATATTAAAAAACAAACCACCAAACATAAAAGATTCAAAATATACTTAACATAATTCATCAATTACAACCACAAGTCAATATTACACAACCTAATTAAAGTATCAAGATACCAAAGTACAAAACTCATATTCTAATGGGTCACTGTGCTGACCCAGTTCTGCCTCTTTTGATAAGGTCCCTGACAGAAAATTTAAAGGAAGTAAGAATGAGTTTTTGTTTTCCATCGACGACCGTAAAGATTTAATTTGAATGAGTAAAATTCTTACCTTTTCTAGAAGATTCACGGCAGCGAGGTGAAGATTGAAGACATCTAGGTCGCTGGGAGAGAAGAGAACGATTAGATTTAGGTTTACAACTATTTTTATTTTATTTTTTTAATAAAACAATGTTGTTTCATAGAATTTAAAAAAAAATAAAAAAACATGCAGTGACCTCCTTTGACCCCTCTGACCCGGGAGTCACCGAAACCCGGTCAAGTTTTTGGGGTCGGAGGGGTCGATATGCATATAAGGTCCAACTTGTGACCCCAACTCTCAGAGGGGAGGGGTCAGGGTTGACCCGGGCAACCCGGGGGGCGGGGCGGGGTTTTAAAACACTGCTCGGATCTCGGCAATATTACCTCGGCCTGAACTTCACCAGGTCGGGTAGCGCAGCAGAAAGCAAAAACACAAACAGGAGAGAGAGAGAGAGAGAGAAGGAGAACACAAATAGATTTTAACGTGGAAAAACCTTCTCCAATGAAGAAGTAAAAAACCACGGGACCTAGTCCAGATCAAACGTCCACTATGTTAATAATGGATACAAAGAATCAAAATACACTAATGTGGTGGTTAACTCAACCTCTCCAACATTGGTGATAATCAAACTATCCTAAAGATGTTTCACTCAAACTCTCTCTAGAGATCTCTCAAATACAAAGCTCAAAGCTTTGCTCACAAATCTCTCAAATGATTTTCTCTCAAATTTCTAATCTGTACAACCTAGCCTCCATCCACAACTAATGAATATATAGAGGAAGTGAGATCTAGGATTTAAGGGTGAGGATTTTTTAGAAATCCTTCAATGGGCTTGGGCTTAGCATTGAAGGAGGAAACCCAACAAATGGTTGGGTTGTAAGAGATTGTTCATGTTTTGTGTCTTATATAACTAGTTTCTCTTTGTAATATTGAAGCGTGTTCGATAACCCACAGAGCAATGTGGGGATTTTGTTTGTTATCTCCCTAAATCTTTGCACCTGTCCCAAGTGAGCCATACTAGGTGGTATGGTAGGATGCTAGTGCTAACCCACACAACCACCATTGTAATTATTTATTATTTAAAAATTATAACTTAATTATGAGTCAAAATTCAACATTAAGCGTTCACACTAGCACAATAAAATGAATATAAACTATACACTCCATTTGTTTTATATTCCTTCCTCGGTTCGGTTCATCGATTATTTTATTAATCCGAGTGAGTTGGGCTGATCACAAAAGACAATAAAACTTTCCTTCTATTAACTATTAAGTTTTTAACCCAAAATTGTGATAAAAGTCACCTGTGTTCTAATACAAGATTGTTAGTACTAAATTAGCAGCTTGTGGAATAAAGTTGAGCATAATTACTAAGAAAATAAAAATAACACATATTTCTAGGCTTACAACGTGTGGACTCCCCCTTTACATTTTGTCATCATTCACATATTTAACTAAAGTAGCATCTGCTTCAAGAAACCTTAAACTCGTCTTTTCCACAGTTCTATGTGCTCGTGTATAAAAATACAAGCTGGCAATCCTTCAAGTTTAAAGATCTATTTGACTTCTTCTATGCCCTCTTTTTTCTCTCTTTCTTTGAGTCTTTATATTGTTTAAATCTGTCAACAATGTATATGTATACAGAAAGTCTCTTTCTCTAGCTGTTCCATTAATTAATTACTCTTTTCACATTCAAACTGATCTCATGTTCAACCACTGATTGCTTTCAAATCTGAAGCTTTTGTCCTTCCACCCATCATCATGAACATGACTTTCCATCAACTTTTCAATCTTTGGCTTCTTGCTTTTGGTTTGATCTCTTCTTTTGCTAGTGGAGCTACTCTGTTAGAAGATGAAGGTATACTATACATTTCTCTCTTAATTCTCACCCCAGTGAAAAAGAAAAAATCAATTTGGAAATGCAAAAAAGAACAATATATATATGGCTGAAGCATTAATTTGATTTTTGTTTTGAAAACACAGTGCAAGTTATGAAAGACATAGCTAAAACACTTGGGAAGAAGGATTGGGACTTCAGTGTAGATCCATGCAGTGGAAAAAGTAATTGGATATCATCAGTTCAAGTGCAAGGATTTGAAAATGCTGTAACCTGCAATTGCACTTTTGGCAATGCCACTATCTGCCATGTTGTTGGCATGTAAGTCTCTGATCTCCATTGTAAAAGTTCTGCTTTGGTTTGCTTTTATTTCCTTGGCCTTGGGTTTAGTTTTAGTATATTGCTAAACATAAGTCAAACTAGGCAATTTTTCTGATTAAACCAGAGCACAGGTGATGGATAATATTAGTGCAAATTAAGAGTTAAATAAAATGAGTAAATTACCAAAACTAACATGAGTGATGGGAAATTTACACGGATTAACAGTGGGTATAATTCCTTACATATATGTCATGTTTTGATGTAAAATTTGATATAATAAAAATGATATAAACTCTTAATAAAGACTTACTAAAATAGAAGAGTGACTCTCATTCATAATGGCATAATAGATAATTGAATAATATCATACCACATCTGTAACACCCCGTTGTATACCCAAAAATGTTAACATTATTTATAATATTAAGCGCAGTTATTATCACAAATTAAAATTACAGATAAACTTTTTCAAAAAACATTGATCATTTACTTTTTAAAACAAAAACACATTTAATATAACCAAAATCGTAATTGCAACTATGTAACATTCTCTAAACTGAGACCACTACACTTAACCATTAACTCTAACCATTTAATTATGATAAACTAGACGTCTAAGGCTTTCCAGAAATATATTATAAACCATTTGGTTAAGTATAGTCGGAGTTATTAAACTCGCAAGGTAGCTGACGAAACTGAACTTTCAGAATAGTAGCATCAACTTCAATCTTAAACTGGTATTGATATACTCACCAATGGCTCTAATATTTTACAAGTTATAGCCCTATGTGTTAGCTTCACATAGGGGCAAACTTCACTCAATTTGGAGGTCTGTAGCTCGAGTTATACCAATTTTACTATACTACGTTTGTGTTGAAATTTGGCAGCGCGCTCATCGAACACATTTTTCGCTACTTAGCACGCTTGAGCGTACTACTGGGCGCTTGAGCGTACAAGAGGTAGAAAATTTGGCCATCTCCAAATCTTCAGCGAACAAAGCGACAGTCTCCCCTTTTTTAGGTGGTTCACTTGAGGGAATTTTCCTCCCTCCATTCTCCAACTTCTTGGTGCCTAATTGACAAGGGATAGCTAGTCATGGCCACACACCATATGGCTCTACATCCCACATGCAATTGACAAATTTATCATTCAACTCAAAATGAAAAAACATGCATCACATTCCATCAATGTTACAATGAATTATTTACAACAATATTCTTCAAGATAATTACATACCAAAGAACTTAGCTACAAAAGGGACATGATCAAAGCTATTAGCCATATACAGCAAGGCATTCAATACCACAATGATCGTGCACTAAGTCTTCCAAAATACATCATGTGGCCTGAAAATATACATATACATGTGGCAATGTATACGACATATACATCTATAATCCTAAACGAGGTGCAATCCAAAATGATAAGCTATCAACATATGACATGTAACTCAAATACGACCACTTGCCACTAGAGGCTCCTGCAACATCTGTACCTGAAAGGGGGTCCCCACAACACGAGGTGAGATATACGAATATGCCTCAGTAAACTAGGGGTCCTTGGAGCATTTCTTCACCCCATAGTTCACTCACAGTATAATAGCAATAACAGTAAATAATGCAATAAATACATATTCATGCAGTGTGTAAAAAATCTCTAGGAGACATCCTGTTAGCTCTCATGCCATCCTAAGCATACTCAGATGCAAATAGTTCTCCTGGTCAGCTAAACTACCAAGTATGAATTACGTATTGTCATGCAACATACAAACATAGGGAGACATCATCTTATGCCATACCCAGTGCATACACATACGTATAACAAAGCATTAAACTACTTTATTGTATTTACATACACTATCAACAACCACTACCCGTTGTGGGCTTAAAGGAACAATAAAGGGATCAATTCCCAAAGTACGAAGGCTTACCTCAATGCTTCCGATCCAACCTTTGTTCACCAATAAGTTTGCAACCAATCAAACTTTGAATTCAAGCTACAATCATACAAAATTCACACCAAGGCTTGGTTCCCTCAAACAACCAAGTCAAGTTGTAACATCCTCATCTCAAGCCGGTTCAATTAACATACATATGATACTAAAACTTGCATCAGCGGAAGACTTAACTTACAAACTTACATTAGCTTACGAAAATACGAGCAAACTTTTTCCTTATATTTCTTTAATTCGTTTCACATGATATATAGCATTGCATCACTTTTCTACTAATTTATAACTCATTTCCTAAGCAGTTATCCTTCCTTAAATGAAGACTAAAATTGGATAACGTAACTGCTGTAAACCGGAAAAATTGGGGATTTAGAAAACCTACGCTCAAGGTTCCTTGATAAACAAATCATATAATCCATAATTTCAGAAATCTCAGACATCCATCAAGGATCAAATACCCATCCATGGGCTCATGCATAAATTGGTTCCGTGCCACTATGTCTAACAACATGCATAACCAACACATACACATAGCTGAGTACTACGTAATCATACCAACATGCGTGAATACACAATTGTACATGCATCAAAATTGAAAACATGTACAAAACATATACAGGGCATATACAAAATAACGAATCAGACATCATGATACCCAAAATAAATAGAATACGAAAGCAACATAATAATCCTCAAAAATACAGTAGCATACAGCTACCCAAAACTCGATCTACTAAGGCACTCTATCCACGGGTCGCTTCCCTGCCCCGTGGAGGCTTGCCTACAATCTGTACACCTGAAATGATGTCCCCAAACGGGGTGAGATAACAAATCTCAATAAACTCCAGGTTAATAGAGAATTCTCCATACCCTAGGCCCACTCCTGCATGAAAGTCATATATGGAGTATACAAGGCATCATATAAACAAATATCATAACTGAACAAAGCATATACCCATATCTTATTAGAGATGTACGCAGTCATTTCCAAAGGAGGACCCCAAGCGAAAATTAGCACACGTGTTCCCAAGGGATGACCTCGAGTGGAACCAAAAACATATCAAAGGTGTACACAGTTAGTCCTAAGGGGGGACCCCAAGCAGACATCAGTGCACATAGAATCAATGGCCAAAGATCATTACAGAAATCACATCAGAACAAAACATATCATATTATCATATAGCTCTATATGAATGCATCTATACAAAGCATCAAATACAATCATACAATCCAACCATAGTCCACTAACCATGGTGGAGCACACAAGTAGGGAAAGACACCTTAAACATAGAGCTTACCTCTTGAAGCTTTAACAATAGTCTTACTTGTCACCCAAGTCACTTATCTTCCTCCAAAAGAATCCAAATTTTCAAATTCCCTAGGAACACCTAGAGAAATAATTCAAATCAAAACTCAATAAAATGATACAATGCCATGTAATTCTACAAGACACACATTTTATTGATTACTTTCTTTTTCTTATCAATTCTTATGCCAATCATATGCCATACATACAAGTCATAACTAGTTTTCTTTTTTACTTAACCATATTCGACCATGGGTGGGTGGTTCTTTGCTCAACAAATCCCCACATAATCCCACACATTCACCTAGTCTTAGGATAGCCTCATAAGACACTCAGAACACTCGTTACTCATCTTAGCACTTTAAAGCCTATTTTTCCCAATTTAAGGCAGAGTGCCCATTACAAAGGAGTTATAAGATTTCTCTTTGTTCAGTGCCTAAACCCAAGATTAGCCACCTGTATAAATTATTTTTTGAATAAAAGTGTTCTCACTTTGCGAAACAGTATCTCTGAATGTATACCTCCTTTGAAAATGACCAAAACTCATTTTAAGGCCATACAAAGAAGCTACCTTATTTTCTTTTTTATTTCACCAAAGCGAAGGTCCATACACCTTAGAATATTATTTCACGCATAAAAGTGTCCTTGCTTTGCAAAACAGTAACTCATACAACATACCTCATTTGAAAATGGCCATAATCACATATAAGGCCTAAAGAAGGAACTTATTCATTTTTCTTTTTGTCTAACCCAACCAAAGGTTTAAAATCTAATCATATAGTCCTTAGACCGTATAAGTGCTCACTAGCACAAATAATCACTCTTAAAACATACTTCCTATGTAAAGGGCTAAGAGGCACATAAAGGAAATCATGCCAATTTCATGATTCCAATGCTTTAGTCCATCAAATTCAAGCTTATCACACACCTCTAATTCAAGATTCATTAACATATTCATGATTTTCCAAGGTTCCATAATTTAAGCACATAGGCCTCAAAGTGGCATTTTCACAACTTAGGAATTCTTTAACCATTTAATTCCTACATTCTCTTATGCATACATATATACATATATTCCTTCACTAAATGTACCATTATATTTTTGCTTATCACACCCACTTTGGAGCATCATGGCCAAACCTTAAGGAGAGATTCAAGAGGATTTCTTTTTTCCAACTTTACATACATATACACATTCATCTCACATTACAACATCTAAACATCAATAATCCACCACTAATTCAAATTTCAAATTTTACATTTCTCAAAAATATGTTCATGAACCCTAGGCTTAGAAATCAATTATTCAACTAATAGTAATAGAGTTTCTTACCTTAAACCACTCTTAGGCAACCAAAGGATCAACCTCTAAGCATTGGAGTATCTAAAAACCTTACTTTTTCTTGGACAATGAACAGTACCGCATGGAAGAGGAGGAGAAATCTCTCTCTACAGTGAACCACACTCCAAAATACTAGTACCAATGGATTCCTCTCGAAATTTCCTTCAATTTAGGCTTTGGAAGGACATGATTTGGAGGTGTGTAGCTAAAGATATAAGCTTTGGAATATTTCATTCAAAACTTTCTTTTTCCATGGAGGGGAGCACGTTTTTGAATCTATGAGGAAGAGACATGAGAGAATGAATAGTGTCTTTTAAGTCACTTATTAAGGCTTATATGCTCATGTGGCTTTTTAACGGGTATTTTCCTCTCACTTACTTTCACTTAACTTGACCCGACATTAACCAAAAACTACGGACATAATTTTATTTACATTCACTTATATTCCATAAGGAATATTTTAAGCTATTCATAGATGAATTCGGACACTATTTTCGAAATCATGCACTGTGAATCACTAACTGTGCACTGTTTGCACACAAAATCGTAAACTTACAAACTCTACACTTTTGGTTTAAACATGTCTTATTTGGCATATATTGGACTTTCTTATACTTATCGCATTATTTATTCATTTCAGTACTCTACCGGTTGCTTAAACAACGGTACTAAATACCCGGTAGAAAATACTATTCACGAGATTTCCGCGGAAAGTGCCAGACTATACAATTTTTCATTCTGAACTCATATTTGGCATCAGAATTGCCAAATTAGGTCTCTAACCTCATTTTGCTCATTTCTAAGCTATACCGGTTGCACAACAGTGCATAATACCTGGTAGAAAATACTATTCATGACCTAATCATGATTACAGTAAAAAATACTCAAAATCACATTCTGAATCTAATTATGACATTCAAATCATTAAATTAAATCTCTAATATAAGATTTACCAGTTGGGGTCATTATACAAGTTCCATTGCTTCCACCTGTTCTTGGTCAATCAATGATGATCCACTTGCTTTAGTCCTATCCACAACCCGGACACAATCAATCAATGGCTTGGAATGCAAGGAAACTCACAAACCATGCTTGAATTTCTGAAATATCATAGTATGCCCAAACAATGATCTAAACTCATTTCTACCGATTATTCATCATTCTAAGCAACTTTTCCAAAGGGCCAAAGCTTCAATCAAGCTCGAAACTACCCACCACACATACATTTTCTCAAATAAAACCCTAACATACCCATTACTATAAAAATCATGGAAATGCTTGTATCTAAACCTGAACTCACCTAGAATCATGCAAGGAAGGGATTGCAAGCCTCCAAGCAAAGCAAATCACTCTCCATCTCCTCAATCACAAGTGGGTCGCCACTTTCACCACCATTTTTCACTCAATACAAGGCTTTTTGGTAGATTATGGATTATGGATTAGGGGTTGTGTTTGTCTCTCAATTCTAAGCAAGATTGATCCAAAAATCAAAGGATTTGATTGAGAGATAGAGAAGTTAGGTTTTGGAGCTTTTCATCAATGGTCTCCTTCCTCTCTCTCTGTCGCACGGTGAAGAAGATGCAAATGGGTGGGTTTCTTTGTTTGACACTTTACATAAGGTAGGTAACTTTCAACCGGATAAAAATTTATATATCTATTCACCTTCATTCACTTCCAAACTTTACCCTGTGGACTAGAATATTTTTCTAGTCATATTTCTATTTTTACTTTTACCTTTTGAGTACTTTTGCCTACACATATTTTTACCCCATAATTTTTACTGAATGCACTTTTTACCTCAAAAGTGACCCTAATTTGTTTAAATAGATATTTTTTCTAATTCAATCCACTAATACAAGATTAATTACTTAATTACATGCAATTAATTAAATATCATGATGAGGGATATTATAACATCAAAAGTTAATTCTGTATCTTTTATTATGAAGAGATTCAGTTATAATATATACGTCATCAAAAATAGATTATTATCGTAATTTACAATGAAGAGAAAACATATACTATTATGTATAGTTTTATATTTTAAAGACAAATTACACAACTAAATTGCGTGGTTTGTACTTCTCAAGTTGCTATATATTTGATGCCCACTTGCCAGAATACTTCTAATTTTGGCCATAAAATTTTCAAAGAAGTTCATGGTTATTATCTAAACTTGGTATATAAAATGAAAAATCACTGCACATATATACCTAACTCAAAGTTTATAATTTTAAGAAATTTATGATAACTTCTATATCATTTCTTCAATTCCCACTTCTTTTTCTTAAGCAATTCTCTCTCTCTCTCTCTCTCTTTTTACAGGTTAATTAAAAACGGAATGATAAAATAAATTGTATAAATGAAAATTAATAATTTTATTAAATGAAATATACGCAATAAAATTATCTAAAGTTGAAAGTATTAAAACTTTCAAGCTAGATCAATAATCTACTAATTATCAAAATCAAACACGCACATACAGAGATTCTCTATATTTTAGTCATGATTTTAATGTTTGGATTAATAATCATCGGACAGTGTTCTCCAGTCACAAAATCTTCCGGGCACACTCCCATGGGAACTGGTGAGGTTGCCTTACCTACAAGATATGTATGTGATTCTGAACCCACACTTTATCAACTAAATTTGTATATCCATGTTATCATCATTCACTAGTTTGATTCTTTCTCTTAATGTCGTAAAGTGACCTCACATGTAACTACCTTCAAGGTACAATCCCTCCGCAATGGGGCTCTATGAATCTTGTCAACATGTACTATCTCACTCACCCTTTCTATAATTTCATGTCATTTTTTTTCCTGTTTATTACTTCAATAAGTATATGATTCTGACAAATGGGTCTTGTTTTTATAACATTATTAGATATATATATTTTTTTTGAAAAAATTTTATCTTTTTAAGTTTCATAAATTATGTCGTTTTAATTTTTAATATTATTATGTATTATTCATAGCACATAGTTATAATATGAAAAATTATTTTTTTTTCTTTTCTCAATCACTTCAGCTGTGTGAAAAGTAAAAAAAAAAACAATTTTCTATATTATAACTATGTATTATCCATAATACATAATGTAAAAAATTAAAAGTAGATAACTTATATCCTCTAAAAATGTGTCATTTAAAAGCCCACACACTTGACCCTTATTTTTTTAATGTAATCTTCTTCTACTGATTTCATGAAATATAATACTAGTTATGCATGTTTCTTAACTCTGGCAGTTCCCTTCTTGAAAACCGACTAACGGGTTCAATCCCAAAAGAACTAGGAAACATCACCACCCTGAAAAGTTTGTAAGTTTGTGGTCATCTCATCCGTATAGAAATTTTCCCATTTCAATTTTATTAAAATTTCTGAATGAAATTATAAATTTTTAAACTTGAAATGCATAGGATCCTGGAGTTCAATCAATTATCTGGACAGCTTCCTCCAGAGCTTGGGAATCTTCCCCGGCTTGAAAGACTGTAAGCCCTTTTGGATTACTTGGAATTTACAATTGCTATGTTCTGTTTTATTTGGTTGATTGATTCGTTTGTGTTCAATAATTTTTAAGTTTAAATTCTATGCCTTTGTTTGGCTTCTTTAAATTGCTTGCTTAGATAATAATGGGCAAACCCCTTTTCACAAGACTCCTTGACTTGTGAGGGTAGGAAGGAGGGTCAATTATATATAACCTTACTCGTGTACTTTTGCAAAAAGACTGTTTTCCAAACTCTAAACCGGTGACTTTTCTGTCACAAGGAGCAACCTTACTGCCGCTTCAAGGCTCGCCTTCTTTGCTTAGAAAATAATTGATGTGAAAATTAATTCCAAATTCATAGATTGATATAGGTTGTTTGTATTTTATAAAAATCTCAAGTGTTAATTTTTATCCATTCCAGACTTTACTCAATAAAGTTCACAGTACTCTTTCGAGAATCCTAGTTCCTATGCCTTATTTTCTAAATTTCAATGTTGCAATAGGCTTCTAACCTCCAACTATTTTACTGGAAATTTACCTGCAACATTTGCTAGGCTTACTACATTGAATCACCTGTAAGTGTCCTTCTTTAAATTTTGTTTTATTACACTGAATTACATTCACTATATTGTTGTTTCATATATATCAAGAGTAACATTTCTTTGTTTCTTACCTTCTTATACTGCAGTCGACTTGGCGATAATCAATTCTCTGGAACTATACCTGATTTCATTCAGAGTTGGACAAGTCTTGAGAGGCTGTGTGAACCTTTTCTTTCCTCTAGTGAAGTTTAACTGTTCATTTTTTTCTAGCTGAATTACATATTATTTATTAGTTTATCAAAGGAATGGTTTTTAATTGTGACAGGGTGATGCAAGCGAGTGGTTTGAGTGGCCCAATTCCTTCTGGAATTTCATTTCTGAAAAACCTCACTGACTTGTAAGTTTGGTGTTTTTTATTGTAGCCAAGGTTTCAAAACTTAATTTGCTCTTATTGTGTTTCATCATGCTTAAGATATGTTATGCAGGAGAATTAGTGACTTGAAAGGACCAGATTTTCATTTTCCACAACTTAATAACTTGACAAATGTGGAAACACTGTGAGTTAAATGTTTGGATTATTATTGTAATTTCTCATTTTCATTATAAAAGTCAATGAAACAAGGAAATGGTTTTAGCAATCAAAAATAAGAAATATGAGATGCTATTGCCTGTTTGCTCTCACATATTGTCGAATTATTTCCCAGGGTTATGCGAAGTTGCAATCTTATAGGAATGGTTCCTGAATATCTTGGAAGATTGACTAATTTAAAATCATTGTAAGTGATGCTTCATCTCTTTTCAGTTCTGTGTGGTTGGTGCTATATTCGCAATTTTTTTGCATTATTTATATGTATTTAGAACCATTTATAATTGTTGCATTTAGTTCATATAATTTGGTAAAGACAGCAACATGCTTCTTCTGTTCATTGCATTATAGGGACTAAACATTTTCATGTTGCTTTTTCTGAAACCATTTTTTCTCTTTTAAATAATACTTAATTCTTGACATAGTTTTTTTTTCCCCAGAGACCTCAGTTTTAACAAATTAAGTGGACAGATTCCGACCATGGGTAGCCTAGAGGGCCCAGAGAGCATCAGTATGCTGTAAGCAATACTCTTTAGCCCTCAATGTGATTTATGATTTCACCAAAATTAGGATATATATTTCAAGATTCTTGGGTTATGTTATTCAATTTTATCTGGTTGCTATGATTAAGTGGGGATTTGCAGTTGAACTGCTTTCCCTGGACATTGTAGAATCCATCAATGAAAGTACATAGGATTTTGACACTGAAATTGGTAACTATTGCGACTCGGCACGTGCCCCCGTCGTAAAGTAATAAAGTGTATCGGAGTACGAGATCGTACCCACGAGGATCGGATTTTCAAGCACTAGTTCGCTAATCGCGATTTAGTTGGACAATCAAGAATTGGAATTGAGATAATTGAAATTAAAAATAAACAATAACATCCAAATAAAAATTTAGAATTAAAAAGACAATTGAAAAGATGATGGTTAATTACGAATTAAAAACAAGCGTGGTTAGGGTTTCGACTTCCCTCAATATCCTCATTATGTTATGAATTAAACAGTCAAGAAAATTTTCTTAATATATTGCCAATCAATTCTTTCTAAGTTAATTAGGGTTCAATTCCTTGTTACCCTAAATCTATGTGATCTTAGAAGAACCCTAGTTCCCCGGTTATTCCCCAAGAAAACATGCATTAAGATCAAGAATTCCAAGATTGCACAATTACCCTATGTCTATCCCTAGATCACAAGGATTGTGATAAATTTATCAAATCAGGGTTCATACATCGACATCCCTATTGTTATACAATTCCCCTAAATAAATCTATCAGGAGCAAACTCATAGAAAGAATTAAAGACACACAAATTTATTCAACTATAAAAAGAAAAGAATTCAAGAACAATTTAATCCATAAACATAATGATTCAATTGGGTTCCATCTACCCCTAACTACATAAAAATCTAGCCTAGCATACTGAATTCAAAAAACAATAGTAAAGAAAAGAGAACCCCAAGCCTCCATTGGTGTGATGTTGACTTGGTTCCTCAGTGCTCCCACGCTCCGCAGCAGGATTCCTCCTTGTGCTGCTTCAGACGCCTCTCCATTGTTCCTCTCTTTTCTGGTCCCAAGGCCTTTTATTTATAGAGGAAAAGCATATCTTTTTAATTTCCATTCAAATCTCCTTCAAATCTTCATGAAATATTGTTCATATCTTGATTAAGTTATAAGATCTTCCTTGGGCCTGAATTTGATCGTATCAAGACGTTTTAGCGCCCCTTAGAGCGCCAAAACGCTCTCCTAGTGTATTCTTGTCTGCCTTAGGGCGTTTTAATGCTCATATGGGCGCTAAAACGCTCTCTTCGAAAGGAACTTTGTGTTGTCAGGGCATTTTAAAGCTCTGTTGGGCGCTAAAACGCTCTTCTCTGGTGAATTTTTGCTATTTTTCTTCTTTAGGGCGTTTTAGCGCTCTGTGGGGCGCTAAAACGCTCTCCATCAGTTTGTGACTTGCTTGTAACTTGCTTTCCTTGGACTTCCTTGGGTATTCAAACATCTCTTTTCGTTCCTTTGCTCCATTAAGCATTCTTTTATGTCAAAATACCTTCAAAATAGGCAAGATTACAACATGTTAGCTAAAAATTTCAATCTTTATGATTTTATAATATAAAGCCCTTATTTCCATGCAATTCACTATGTAATTCTTGTATAAATTAGCCTAAAAACATGGTAAACCTAGGGTTTATCAAACATTCCCAAATTTAAATATTACTGTCCTCAGCAATCAATCAGAATAAACTATAAGGGAATTTGGAGTAGGAATTCTCAATTGCATGGAAATTTGATAGGAAAGATTCAATCAGAGACATTATTACAGAGCATTCAGACTTTAAAGAATGATACATCAATCAACAAAATTCATAATTCATCAGTTAAAAGTTGCAATAAAATTTCTTAAGATTAAGACTAAGGAAAAACTTTTGAAACACTCCCTCACTAGGATTTCAATTCACTCACACTCAACTGTTTAGAGGGTTGGTGTTTCACTCATCTTCCCCTGAATCAACACTACCATAGACTTGCTTATATTCTCACTCTCCACAGTTGTTATGATAAATCAAGCAGATCAAGAGATCTTTATTGGGGTTGTAATGTGGCTTGGTTAAAGGAAGAGAAAATTTATGGGAACGAGTTTCAAGATTGAAATCCAGATTCGAAGAGGAATAAGTATAACTTTTGTCTACAATTTGTAAACATTTTTCTTCTTCCTTTCAATTCCTTCTTCTTCTTCTTCTTCTTTTGAGCTTTTCTCTTTTGACGTTCTCTTTCTAAGAACATTTCAATTCTTTATTTTCACTTCTTTTCCTTTCCTTTTTCTTGAGTAATTTTTTACTCTTCTTTGTTCTAACCAATTTTTCTTCCTTGGGCTTTGCCCTTTTTACTTGTATTTCCATACATCAAAACTTGTGTAACCACAACTTACATCCACTCCTTACTTCAAATTTGAACTTTAATCTTCAATTAAGGTGAGGATTTATTTGGGAAGTGGCTATTCATATTCAAGGGTTTTCAATGAATAACAAGTCTAGGCTCAAAGGGGCTTAACTAAGGAATAACAACAAAGGTTAGCTATTTGGCCATCTAGTTAAAGAAAGAACATGCCTCTATCATTTCTACAAAATATATCACAGACTATTTCAAGCAAGAAACAAAGCAAGTTCTAGAGTCTCTCAACAGTGGAATACACACTCAATAAAAAATTTCTGTATAGGTTCAAAACCTCACGGCTATGAATGCACAAAATTTTTCCTATTCTTTATCTTAATCAGTTTCATCACCAAAGAAAAATATTAGATGAATCATGCTACTTATTGCAATGATGCTCATTATCAAAAATTATGTAAGCACATCACCATGCTCTAAATCAAATCACTGATCAAAATTCCTACCAATCTTCCATTTATTTGCACTGAGAAAGAAAAACTTTAAAATTTTCACAAAAACAATAGATTGGGGGTTTTCAAAACAAACTAAATATTAAAAAAAAAAATTATGCTAAAGCAAAGAAGAAGAGATTTAAGATAGTTCCCTGTTTTAGTCGGATATTTTGTGTCTGCTCATGAAGTTCCTCTGGCTTATTCAATTGTGCTTAGATGAATCGCGCGTTCCCCATTCCCAGATTTAAATGTTGCTTTCCTCAGCAACAGATTTAAATCTCAAAAGAAAACGCGTCGAGAAATAAAAACAACTAGTTGCTCTCTCTTGTTGTTTGTTCCCTTTTCTTCACTTGTAAAATTCACTCAATGATAGCCATTAGTCTCAACACCTTCTCTTATTTTTTTGTATTTTTTTTCTTTATTTAATTCAAAGTAAAAATAAGTAAAACAGTGAATTTAAAATAAAACAGTAAAGTGTAGGTTTGCCTACCCGTTAGCGCTTGTTTAACGTCACGAGCCTGACGTACATGATTTACTTTCATGGTGGCTCAAAGCATAAGCTTGGTGATGACCAAGCTCCATCATTCAGAATTTGTATCCTCCCATAGTGCTCTTGTGTATATGAGTTAGATACAGTAGCCTCAATAACTTTGAATTTGGTATTTATATGCTTTCCTTTACTCCTGGGCTTCTCCATTTTAACCTTTAGCTTACCTTCTTGAGGAGAATTCTCTTTGTGCTCTTCTTCACCTTTCTTTTCACCAATATAGTAGACTTGATCTTCTAGTTGAACTTCAGGTGGAGAATTTTCTTTATCAAAGAACTTGAATATAGCCTGCTCTCCGTCCACTCGTAAGATCAGCTCACCCTTAAGAACATCAATCAGTGCTCCTGAGGTTGCCAAGAAGGGTTTTCCAAAAATCATAGGAATAGTGGCATCTTCTTCAATATCAGGGATGACAAAATCAATAGGAATGATGAATTTGTCTACCTTTACCAATATATCCTGAATGATACCATAAGCTTGCTTTGAAGAGCGGTCAGCCAGTTGCACTATTTTTCTTGTGGGCTTCACTTCAGTAATCCCTAGCTTCTTCATCATGGAGAGTGGCATGACATTGATGCTAGCTCTCAGATCACATAAAACATTATCCACTTCCACTTTGCCTATAGTGCATGGAATGCTGAAGCTCCCTGGATCCTTGACTTGGGTAGGTAACTTCTTTTGGATGATAGCAATACATCTTTCTGTCATATTTACCGTCTCACATTCCCGCAACTTACGCTTCCTTGATAATAGATCCTTCATGAACCTTGCATAGATGGGCATGTTCTCTAAAGCTTCAGCAAAAGGAATGTTGATCTGCAATTTCCTGAATATGTCTAGAAACTTTGAATATTGCTGCTTCTGAATCTCTTTCTTTAATCTTTGAGGATAGGGGATTTGAGCATATGGGGAGAGATCTAAAGGTTTGTCTTGCCTTTCTAAAGCTTTCTTCTTCTCCCACTTAAATAATTTCCTTTCAATTTTTTCAGTATTGCCCTTGTCAACTTCAATAGTATCCTTTGCCTTTTCTTTATTCTCTTCTTCAACCGATGCCTCCACATCTCTCTTCTTTTCTTCAGGTTGTTTCTCTATAGGTTGAATCATTGTCCCACTTCTTGTGGTGATTGCATTGCAGTGCTCTCTAGGATTAATGACAGTGTCTCCCGGGAAGGTACCCTTGGCTCTCTCAGCAAATTGCCTTGACAATTGGCCAATCTGAGTTTCAAGATTTCTTATGGAAGCTTCTTGATTCTGAAGTGCTAATCTGGTCTCTTGCATGAATGCAGATATATCCTCCCTAAAAGCATTTGCACCTTGAATATAGTCTGAAGTGGTCTTAGAGAGTTGTGCGAAGGCTTTCTCCCACTCTGAGGTGTTACTTTGTTGTGGGGGATGTGGTTGCACTGGAAGGGGAGGGTTGAGCTGATGGTTGGATTTGTAACTGAATCCTGGATGCTGATTCTGATTCTTCCACCCTTGATTGTAGTTATTCCCAAACTGGTTCATCCCCAGATCATTCTGGTTCTTCTGATCATACCAAAGTCTGTTTACTTCAGCAGTTTCAGGTGCTCTCATCAAAACACATTCTTCTTTAGCATGAGTACCTGCACATATACCACAAGTTACATGAGGATTATTAATAGAAGAGACTTGAGAATTAGAAAATTGCTTTGTGAGAGCATCAAGTTGTGCTTGTTGTCTCTTGTTAATTTGATATATTTGCTCATTTTGGGCCAACAGTGCATCATAGCCGTCGAGCTTCATGATAGCCATTAGTCTTGGTGTGACTGGAGCATTGTCGAACTCTTGAGAAGCTAAAGATTCCAGCAATTCTAGCGCTTCCTCTGGAGTTTTTGTTTTCAATGATCCCCCTGATGCAGCATTTACCAAGATTCTTGTGTTAGGCATCCCCTTGGAAGAAAATTCTCCCTTTTTCTCAGGCTTCAAAACCATGTTGGGGACACTTCCGGAGTAGTCCTTTAAACCTTTCTCATGCCTCGTACAAGGATTCACTTTCTTTTTGTTCAAAAGAAGTGATCTCTGCTTTGAGCCTTGCCATCTTTGAAGCTGAAAAGAATCTGGCCAAGAACTTTGTAGCCAAATCATCCCAGTTGGTGATGCTTCCTTGAGGCAGTGACCGCAACCACCCTCTTGCTTCTTCCTTCAGTGTGCATGGGAAGAGTCTGAGCAAGATGGCTTCACGTGAGACTCAATTCATCTTCAAGGTGTCACAGTAGAGCAAGAAATTCTCTAGATGACTGTAGGGGTCTTCGGTGCTTCCTCCAGCGAACTGATCTTTTTGAATCAGTTGCAACAGTCCTGGCTTGAGCTTAAAGTTGTTAGCTTCCACATTGGGTCTAGAAATACTTGCCGTCTGCGGAACTCGAGTTGGGGTCATGTAATCTCCCAACGTCCTTGGAATAGGTGGGAGTCGATTATTCTCTGCCATAGTTTCCTCCTTTGGTTCCGTCGAGCTTGATGCTTTCTTTGCTTCTTTTTCTTTTCTTTCTTTTGCACTCTTTCTGTCTTTTCTATCTCAGAATCAAATTGCAAGATTCGTGGGTTAATAGTACCTCGCATAAACCAAGATTTAAAAGATGTGCAGAAAATGCAGAAACGGAAAATAGAAAATAAAAGCAGAAAAAGAATGCAGAATATGCAGAAAATTATATGCAGAAATTTTTTTTTGCAGAATTTTTAAAGTGCAGAAAATTAAAACGTCCAATCTAAACAGTTTTTAGTTACTTCAAATGTGAAGGATCCAATCCCTGGCAACGGCGCTAAAAACTTGTTGCGACTCGGCAAGTGCACCGATCGTAAAGTAATAAAGTGTACCGGAATACGAGATCGTTCCCACGAGGATCGGATTTTCAAGCACTAGTTCGCTAATCGCGATTTAGTTGGACAATCAAGAATTGGAATTGAGATAATTGAAATTAAAATTAAACAATAACATGCGAGTAAAAATTCAGAATTGAAAAGATGATGGTTAATTACAAATTAAAAACAAGCGTAGTTAGGGTTTCGACTTCCCCCAATATCCTCGTTATGTTATGAATTAAACAGTCAAGAACATTTTCTTAATATATTGCCAATCAATTCTTTCTAAGTTAATTAGGGCTCAATTCCTTGTTACCCTAAATCTATGTGATCTTAGAAGAACCCTAGTTCCCCGGTTATTCCCCAAGAAAACATGAATTAAGATCAAGAATTCCAAGTTTGCACAATTACCCTATGTCTATCCCTAGATCACAAGGATTGTGATAAATTTATCAAATCAGGGTTCATACATCGACATCCCTATTGTTATACAATTCCCCTAAATAAATCTATCAGGAGCAAACTCATAGAAAGAATTAAAGACACACAAATTTATTCAACTATAAAAAGAAAAGAATTCAAGAACAATTTAATCCATAAACATAATGATTCAATTGGGTTCCATCTACCCCTAACTACATAAAAGTCTAGCCTAGCATACTGAATTCAAAAAACAATAGTAATGAAAAGAGAACCCCAAGCCTCCATTTGTGTGATGTTGACTTGGTTCCTCAGTGCTCGCATGCTCCGCAACAGGAATCCTCCTTGTGCTGCTTCAGACGCCTCTCCATTGTTCCTCTCTTTTCTGGTCCCAAGGCCCTTTATTTATAGAAGAGAAACATATCTTTTAATTTCCATTCAAATATCCTTCAAATCTTCATGAAATCTTGTTCACATCTTGATTAAGATATAGATCTTCCTTGGGCCTGAATTTGATCGTATCAAGACGTTTTAGCGCCCCTTCGAGCGCCAAAACGCTCTCCTAGTGTATACTTGTCTTCCTTAGGGCGTTTTAATGCTCATATGGGCACTAAAACGCTCTCTTCGAATATGGGCGCTAAAACGCTCTCTTCGAAAGGAACTTTGTGTTGTCAGTGCGTTTTAATGCTCTGTTGGGCACTAAAACGCTCTCCTTCAGTGGATTTTTGCTATTTTGCTTCTTTAGGGCGTTTTAGAGCTCTGTTGGGCGCTAAAACGCTCTCCATCAGCTTGTGAATTGCTTGTAACTTGCTTTCTATGGACTTTCTTGGGTATTCAAACATCTCTTTTCGTTCCTTTGCTCCATTAAGCATTCGTTTATGTCAAAATACCTTCAAAATAGGCAAGATTACAACATGTTAGCTAAAAATTCCAATCTTTATGATTTTATAATATAAAGCCCTAATTTCCATGCAATTCACTATGTAATTCTTATATAAATTAGCCTAAAAACTTGGTAAACCTAGGGTTTATCAGTAACCAGCCGTTTGAGTCAGGGAATAAAACCTTTATATCTTTGTTAATGTCATTGATAAGGAGAGAGAAGAGAGCATAGGAACTAGTTCTTTCTTAATGTCATTTGATCTATTATATGGTCTAGATTAAAATAATTACTGATATGCTCAACTCAGCTTAGTGAATGAAAAGATCCTTGGGGACCATTCAAATTATTGGGTAATAGGATTTAATTTACTAGATTTTCCACTTTGATGTTTCATCATTAATTGATGAGTTCTATAAATTGACTTATTTATATTGTTTTACCTAGATACTTAACGGGAAACCTTTTTGATGGACCACTGCCCAATTGGATAGTTAGACCAGACTACACGTGAGTAATCCTTCAAATTCTACTTATATGATCTATTGAGTTGAATTATATCTGTTGAATGGTAAATTATTACCCCCCATTATAAGTAGAATTTTTCTGCACCACCAAGTGTTACATATTGGTAGTTTGTTCCATCTTTAATTCTGAGTCACATGCATATATTGATACAGAGATCTCTCATATAACAACTTGAGCATCACACACCCAGAGCAATTGACATGTCAACAGGGAAGCGTGTAAGAATCCTTGCATTTGCATAATTTTTTTGTTTTGGCAATTTTAAGAAGCTATCTGAGCCTTTGCCACTGACAACGTGCCTTAGGAACTTGTTTGGATCATCTTTGAAGGGAAATAATATGTAAGTTTTATATACTCATGCTAAATTATTTTTATCTTTGTATTTTTTTTTTATGTATATAGCTTATACTAAGTATAATGTGACTGTGCTGACTTGATATGCCACCTCCAATATTTTCTCAGGGGAATGGTTCCATGTTTGGGGAACATTCAGTGTCCTAAAAGTAAGTTGATTTGTCATGGATTTCCTACAAACTGTTAAGATCTTTGCTTTGAACCTGTGCATTTTTATTTATTTATTTCTGGGGATGTAGAAGGTGAAAGGGGGAATTATCTTCCCAAAGATTGCCATAGTTATATATCAAGAGCTTGTTGTAGGACTCCGAACTTAACAGCTGAAGTAAAAAGATGATAGGAAATTTGTGAAATGAAATGTCATATTTATTATAGCACTGAGCGTGCCATTTTATCATTAGTTAGTCATTTGAACAATTTCACTGGTAATGATTCTATATGGTCATTTTTCTTGGAACTACTTATCATTTATCCATTATTGCCAAGAAATTAGATCTGCATTTTTTGAATACAGGAAAATAGCAGAGCCACTTGCAGTTATTAGGGATTTTATCTTAATTTTGATCCCCCTTGATTTGTGCTTATTGTTCTATGACGTGCAAGATTTTTCCATCATATGTAACCATGGAGCACTTACATATGATGGAGAACTTAACATTTGCTTCCAAGACTGTTTCTTATCACTGGGTGTACATGGCACTCATGCTCAAGGTTTTTTCTTTGTTACCTTTATTATTCTTCTGAAAGAGTGTAGATCTTATAATGCAATTTACTATATTGCTAGTTGTGAATTACATGTAACCAATCATCTTCCCATTTCTCTTTTGCATGAAGCAAGTGCTAATCTTTTAGTACTCTCACATCAACTTCCGAATGTCATGTCATAATGAAAATTAGCAACAAGAAATAATCAATTTCCTATGCTCGGGCTTGTATGACTAAACCAGACTCCCTTTTTCCACCCTTAATCGTCAAAATGAAAAAGAAATGAAGGGTTAGATACAAGAGGGAAAAATAGTATTTGTACATATATCTATTCCTTTTACTGACTTTTCACCCTTTTCTGGTTGTATCAGCTTTGTACTCTCTCCGTATAAACTGTGGTGGGAAGCTCATAACTTCTAATGGAAGCATGACATATGATGATGATTCACAAGAAGCTGGACCGTCAAAATTCCACCTGAGTGGATCAAACTGGGCATTTAGCAATACTGGCCACTTCTTTGACAGTGGCCTTGGAGACTACTACACCTGGTCCAATAATACAACTAAGCTTGTTATGGACAATGCTGAACTGTATATGGATGCACGTGTTTCTCCCCTTTCTCTCACATATTATGGATTTTGCATGGGAAATGGAAACTACACAGTAAATCTCCATTTTGCAGAGATAATGTTCACTGATGATCAAACATATAAGAGCCTTGGAAGGCGTGTATTTGACATATATATTCAGGTGCATGGTTTCATCATTTTACCTTTTGTCAACCCCATGTTTAATATTGAACAAATGCCCTTTGAACCTTCATGAACTATTTGTGTTTGGATTAAGTATTGCAGAGAAAGTTGGTGCTGAACGATTTCAATATTGCAAAAGAAGCTGGAGGTGTTGGTAAGGCAATCATAAAAAAGTTCACTGCTATGGTGACTAGTAATACCTTGGAGATTCGCTTTTATTGGGCTGGGAAAGGGACAACTGCTATCCCATTTGCATCAGTATATGGTCCTCTTATATCAGCTATATCAGTTGATCCTGGTCAGTTCTACTTGTCTGTTGTTCTTTTTCTTCCCTTATCACCTAATCTAATATATATGCAAATCTCTTATGACATAATCAAGCAGACTTTACACCCCCAGTGGGAAATGGAAGTAGCATACATGTGCGGTCCATTATTGCAGTTGTAGTTGCTGGAGCACTTTTTATCATCATGATATTGGGTGTAGCTTGGTGGAGAGGATGTCTAGGACACAAAGGTTCAGTAGAAAGAGGTAAGTGCTAAGATTCTAAGAAGCTACTATAACCATCATTATTACCATTTTTGGCTGAAACACTAATGAATTTTAATGCATAAATTTGGGATTTTGCACGAATAGAACTTAGATTTAGAAGTGAAAGGAGGGGGTGGGATTAGTCAAGGTTTGGGAAATCCCTTTAATTACATATACTAGTTTTACAATTGGTACCTCAGGAATCTTAAAAATAATAAGATACAAACCCACCACTACAAGTGTACTGGAGGAATAAAAAAGAAGGATTTCGGCCCCAAATGCAGAAGTTGGCCCAAGTGAAGATGTTGATGTTGTCCAAAATGCCCTCCGACAGAATGCAAGCTTGGGAAAGCAAGTTAGTTATGGAGGAATTGGTTAAGAGGGACGGATGAGGGCTGAAGGGAGGTATCTTGGAATATTGCCTAGGGAGTGGAACCTTGGGAGAGAGTGAGGCCTCTCCAATTGTCTCACAATATCATTTTCCCTTTTCTACATTGTTATTTCGTTTTCCAGTTCACTATTATTTTTCCTTTCCTTGTAATTGTTGTCTCTGTTTTACTGTCATTAGACTGTAATTTCTCTTTGTAATTCCATGGATATATAAAAAATCTGGTTTATCATACTAAAATTCCTTGTTCTCTGTTGTTGAATCTGTTTTGTATTGGAGGTCTCTATCAAATTGGTATAAGAACTCCGATCAAGGAGCTCTTTGGGATGGTCATTACTAGAAGTATGGAGAATCGAATGGAGGTTTTGTAAGAAGGGTTGTGCAGGATCAATGCTCAACAGGACGAGGTGATTCAAAAACTAGAAGCTAATAAGGTGGGAGTGACTGAAATCATTAGGAGGTTGGATGAGATGGCTAGGAGAAGAAGGATTGCGGAGGAGAGGACGATCCTGATGACCACGTTTCACGCATTAATGAAGGAAGAAATGACAAGAGGTTTAACCTGATTCCTCTAGTGGCTAGGCGATTGGAGATTCCCCTATTCTCCGGTGATGATGCTTTCTGATGGTTAAGTAAGGAGGAGAGATACTTCGTCGTTAATGGTGTGATAAAGGTAGAGAAATTAGCAACGGTTCTGATAGTTCTTGAGGGAGAAGCTCTTCATTGGTTCCACTCGTGGGGGCTAAACAACCCCAATGCAACGTGGGCGTTGTTTAGACGAGAATTGCTCAGTCGTAAGCAACTGGAGGCATTGGAAAATCCATATAGAGCTCTGCATACGCTCAAACAATAGGGGAGTGTTGTAGAATTTCGAGCGGAATTGAAGAAGATGGTGGGTGTTCTATGTTTCGAGGACGAAGACTTACTCAAGGGGGCTTGGCTCAACGGCGTGTGCATCAGCATAAGGGAGGAGAACTTGATGACGTCAACACTTAGTTTGACAAACATGACGAAGTACTCCATGAAGATAGAAAGGAGAAATGCTGCTTGGGTTGAAGAAGGCTTAGGGCCATTGGGCAGAACATGGGCCCAAGGATCCAGTCGTGCATCTATGGGCCATCGAACAGAATCAGGCACAACCAAGGTCATGAAGGGTGTCTTAAATAATATTAGCCCAACGAACATGATACACCTAAGTCAGACTAACCCATTTATGCTGCATTCCAACAATTCGAGCATAAGTTACCTTAATCTCCAAAATGCACAGAAAGAAAACTCTACGGAAGGACCATCGGCGAAGGGCTCGATGTCCATCAACGGTAATCGCACGCAAGAAAGCCACATTAGCCATGCACGACGGTTGTCTCAAGTGGAGTTACGAGACCATCAGCAACGCGACCTTTGTTTCAATTGCGATGAGCGTTGGAACCCAGGCCACAAGTGTCAAATACCCCAGCTTCATCTATTTCTAGTCGACGAGGAGAAGGAGGACGAAGAGGTTAGGAATGACGTCGTGTTGGTGAGGCCGATGAAACCTGATGAAACGGAAACAAAGAAGGCTTTGCAACTGTCGATGCGCAGCATGTTAAGGCTCACTTCAAGCCAAACCTTAAAAGCTTGGGGTGAGATTTGGGACAGAAGGTGGTAATCAATGTGGATTGTGGAGCATCAAACAATTTCGTGCCAAGAGGTACAGTGGGACAGTTAGGGTTGCTTGTGACAGAGACTTCCATGTACCAAGTAGAGGTGGGGGACGATCATAAGGTCAAATGCCAAGGTGGCTATAGTGTTTGTTATTCAGAAGTGGAAGAATTACCCCCAATAATTCTTGTTTTTTCTCCTAGAGCTAAAAAAAAAACTCTCTACGAAAAAGAGTTAACGACGATAATGTTTGTTATACAAAAGTAGAAGAATTATCTTATAGAGAGACACTTTATTGTGAGAACAGACCAAAAAAGCCTGAAGCATTTATTGGAGCAAAAGGCATTGGGAGAAGATCAACAAAGATAGATTTCTAAGTTAATTGGGTTCGAAATTTAGTATCAGTCGGGTGAGAAAAACTTGGTGGCTGATGCTCTTTTTTGTCAAATGCAGTTTGCAAGTCTTTCTCGGCTTCAACTACCTGATTTGGAGCAAATGGAACAAGAGGTTCAACATGACAGCAAGCTGCGTATGATAGTGCAGGACTTGATTGTGGATTTTGCTGCTCATGAAGGGTTCATTTTGATAAAGGGGAGAATGTTTTTTCAAGGATCGTCTGGTGCTACCCATAAATTCCAAATTTATTGCCCTACTCTTAGAGGAATTTCATAACTCTTGTGTGGGAGGACACTCGGGCTATATTCGCACCTATAAGTGGCTGGTTGGTTTAGTTTATTGGGAAGGCATGAAGAAGTGCATCAAGGATTATGTGTCATCCTGTTCCATTTTTGTGGTGGTGGACCATTTATCCAAATATGCCCATTTTTTACCAATCAAACACCCATATACAACAAAGGAAGTGGCAGAATTATTTATTAAAGAGGTGGTGAGATTACATGGTTTTCCCTTAACCATAGTTTCAGACAGAGATAATTTGTTTATAAGTTCTTTCTGGGTTGAAATCTTTAAAAGTGCTGGAACAAAGCTTCATTATACTACCGCGTATCACCCACAAACGAATGGTCAATCCGAAGTGGTGAATAGATGTTTAGAAGTATATCTCAGCTTTTTTGTGGCCCAAAGCCCAAGCATTGGCCCAAATGTGTGCACTGGGTCGAACACTAGTTTAATACTACATACAAGGACTCTACGGGGATGACACCATTCAAATCACTTTGCGGTATTGACTCTCCAACACTGCTTAAAGGCACCATCTATGTTTCTGCCATTGATGTTGTTTCCCAAGCTTTGGTTGAGAGAGATTCCATTTTACAAACAGATTCAATATATAAATTAGGGGGGAGTATTAATACAAACCCACCATTGCAAGTGTACCGGAGGAATAAAAATAGAAGGATTTGGGCCCCAAATGCAGAAGTTGGCCGAAGTAAAGATGTTGATGATGGCCCAAGTGAAGATGCTGATGCTGTCCAAAATGCCCTCTAACAGAATGCAAGCGTGGGAGAGCAAGTTAGTTACGGGGGAATTGATTAAGAGGGACAGATGGGTTCTGGAGGGAGGTATCTTAGAATATTGCATTGGGAGTGGAACCTTGGGAGAGAGTGAGGCCTCTCCAATTGTCTTATAATATCATTTTTCCTTCTCTGCATTGTTATGTCGTTTTCCAGTTCATTGTTATTTTTCCTTTCCCTGTAATTGTTGTCTCTATTTTACTATCATTAGATTGTAATGTCTCTTTGTAATTCCTTGAATATATAAAAAAACCCGGTTTATTAGACCAAAATTCCCTATTCTCTGTTGTTGAATATGTTTGGTATTAGAGGTCTCTATCTTAATGCTTCATAAGAATGTAATTTGATGAAAAATGTTTACATGATAGTGCTATTTTTTTTTTTTTGTGGGGTGGGGCGATGTACATGATTATACGGTTAAGTGTTGATATATCACAATACAGCTGACGTGGATAAAAGCACACGTGGAGTGTAACTATTTAATTTCTGTTAGGATAGTTAGTTTTTTTTATTTTTCTGTAATTACCTTTCCTTCTTCACTTCAGTATATATACTGTGAAGAGTGTTAATTGTAGGTTACTTTTTCAATCAATGAATTTTTCCAAGTCCTTCAAGTTTCTCAAGATGGTATCAGAGCTCTAAGCTCTGGCCATCTTCCACCTTCCACAACCTTCATTTTTTTGGTCTCTGTTCTTGATCATGGCAGAACCAAACCAAGAAAACCAGCATAACCAACATAATCAACAAAACCAGCAAGTTTCTGATCCATATTACCTCCATCCAAATGAATCACCTTCATTAGTTCTTGTTTCTCCGTTGATGAATGTATCACCCTGTATATATCCGGTGTGTTATCATATCATCGTATTACGCCACGCTTAACTGTAAAATGCGGAATATCTTTTTCTTTTCATTTATGACGTCATTATCCTTAGCCAAGTTGAATTACTTAATTCATTTCATAAAAACATCGCTTGTATGTAAATTGCAAAAGACAGCTAACTGAAATACCTCAATATATAATTAACTGTGAGTCTCTAAAATCACGGAACAACAACACGTAGCCCGGACATAATCCTGATACATTATTACATCTCAGATCTAAACTAAAAGATAGTCAATCAATGTGGCATGGACAATCCCCATGCTCACCAAATAAGGCAACAAAGCCAAACATAGTCTCAATAACAACAACATAATAATAACAAGCTAAAGGCATATCATCAGCAGATATAATCCAGCATCCAAACATATCATCATATAAACAGCAATATCAGCTAAACTCCGGCCTCCTGCCGCTAGAGGTCTCAACCCCCGCATTACCTGAACCTGAAATATGTGCCCCAAACGTGGGGTGAGATCTCTAAACAGAAATCTCAGTAAGACAAGGGGTCCTCAAGGATCTTCCACCCCAAGCTCACTTACATGTGCAATATAAGTTCTTAAAGCAGTAATTCAATATCAGTTCCAAAATCAGTGCAATGCAGCAGATAATCATGTCATGTGTGTTATAATTATTCTACTGATCAGAGAAATGCAAGAAAATGTCTATTACTCACACAGTACGCGCTCATGCCGTACCTGCCCACAGGATCACATCCCGTCTAGGCAAACACCACATACATATCATAAGCATTTGCACTTAACAACTCATTCACTGTTCTTCTCATATATGTGGATGATGTTGTTTTAACTGGAAATAGTATGGATGAAATCCAACGGGTTAAATCATTTCTGGATAATCAATTCAGAATTAAAAATCTTGGTTCATTAAGATTTTTCCTTGGATTAGAAATCTCTCATTCCAAGAAAGGGATCATTCTAAATCAAAAGAAATATGCACTTAAGCTCCTTTCTGGTAGTGGTTTACTTGCAGCAAAACCTGCCAATACTCCCATGGATACCTCATCTAAACTCATTCGTTCAGCTGGTGTTCCTTTAACAGATCCTTCGTCTTATCGTTGATTGGTGGGAAGACTATTATACCTAACAACTGCTAGACCCGATATTGCTTTCTCAATACAACTTGAGTCAGTTTGTATCCACTCCTACAGACTTGCATCAATCAGCTGCCATTCGAGTTCTTCGTTTTATCAAAGGTTCTCCTAGTAATGGTCTCTTCTTCCCATCCAACAATGAATTGAAATTATCAGGACTCTGTGATTCAGATTGGGCCTGCTGCCTAGTACACGCCGCTCAATAACTGGTCAATGTGTTTTTCTTGGATCAACACTTGTATCATGGAAATCTAAAAAGCAAACGACTGTATCTCGTTCTTTATGTGAAGCTGAGTATCGAGCTCTGGCTAGTTTACCATGTGAACTACAATGGCTCTCCTATCTTCTTCATGATTTTCATCTTCCCCTGTCTTAAACAATATTCGTATACTGTGATAATGCTTCAACAATTTATCTTACACATAATCAATGGCGGACGCACATTGCTGCCTTTGTCTGCACTTGCAGACACAAAAGTTTGAGAATTTTTTTTTCAAAGGGGTGGGTGATTTAGGTCAAGTAAAAAAAAAGATTTAGGAAGATTGAAAATAAAAAAGTAAACATAGGCTCAACCATGGTAGTTAAAATTGAGATCTTACCTAAAATCAAAAGGAGGATAAAAAATCGTAAAACGTAAAATCCTAAGGTAAAAGAAATCGTAAAAAATCGTAA
This sequence comes from Gastrolobium bilobum, assembly GCF_033153095.1. NCBI lineage: Eukaryota > Viridiplantae > Streptophyta > Magnoliopsida > Fabales > Fabaceae > Gastrolobium > Gastrolobium bilobum. The sequence goes on along the minus strand of NW_026897162.1, from coordinate 117,235 downwards.
AATGGTAAAAGTGTTTGGAATTTTGATGAAATCGTTTTGATTAAAAAAATCGTAAAATTGTAAAATTGGTTTAACGCATGCATGCTAACTTATGTTGAGCGTGATATATTTGATAAGATTGATGATGAAGATATATTGCAATATTTTCAAGGAATGAAGAATCGAAGAATGCTTTTATGATCGTTCTATTGTAACAACTTAGTTGACTCTTGATTATTATTTTTTTATGTTAAGTTAAAGTTTTCTTTTCTTTTCTTTTCTTTTCTTTTCTTGTTTATTTTTTTAATGCATTTAAAATGTTAAGAATGCCCCCGAACCCCTGCCCTAAGTGTGCAGACATAAAAAAAAAAATTTTGGGTCTGCCACTGCACATAATGCCACTTTTCATGAACGTACAAAGCATGTGGAGTTGGATTGTCATGTTGTCCGTGAGAAAGTAGCTCAAAAACTCATTCATTTACTCCCTGTTCCTTCCTCTGCACAGATTGCTGATCTTTATACCAAAGCTTTATCTGCCAATGCCTTTCAGAATGTAGTTTCCAAGTTGGGCCTGGTGGATATCCACAGTCCCACTTGCGGGGGGTGTTGATATATCCCAATACAGCTGACATGGATAAAAGCACACGTGGAGTGTAACTGTTTAATTTCTGTTAGGAGAGTTAGTTATTTTATTTTTCTGTAACTACCTTTCCTTCTTCACTTCAGTATATATACTGTGAAGAGTGTTAATTGTAGGTTACTTTTTCAATCAATGAATTTTTCCAAGTCCTTCAAGTTTCTCAAGATTAAGATAAATGCAATATTGTCTCATATTGTAAAATTCTTATTAATTACTTTTTGCTTCTTAAATTATATTCAAGAAGACAAATAGTTACCAAATATCATATTTTTGGTGATTTAAACTATAAAGTAACTACATGAGTTTATTCTTGATAATTGATATACATCGCCAGTTTCACATGCTCACATTTGCTATAGCAGTTTTTATTGTCATCCTAATTGTACTGTGGTGGAGAGGTTGTATAGGGAAAAAAAATCATTAAGAAAAGGTGAATGTTGTTGCTATCATACTTTGGTGGACCTTTTATGCTAGTTCATTTTCTTCCTAATTCTATAGAATAAAGTAACAGACTCTCGATGGTGAAATCTGTTTCAATGGCGTATCTTTCCAATTAAATTTTGATAATTCATTTTTTAAAAAAATTATTTATTGGCATCATCTAACTATAGGATAAAGAAGCTAGGGAACAAGCAAAGAGGATAAAAGATTTGATTCCCACTTATTATAATTAAAACAATGGTGACTAAAATACTACTATGCTTTCCCTTTTTTGGGCGATTAAAATAATGTCTATTTTTCCAATAGTATTAATGATATGGGATTTTCTGTGGATAATAGATATCTCATTTTGGTTCCCTTCTATTAGCAGAGCTAAAGGATTTAGATCTGCAAACTGGTTTATTCACCTTAAGGCAAATCAAAGCAGCAACAAATAACTTTGACATTTCCAATAAGATTGGAGAAGGAGGCTTTGGTCCTGTTTACAAGGTATCCTTCAAGATATAATATAATAATTCATGATTATTGTGAGTGATCTATTGTAATTGTGGATATTAAATGTTAAATTATTTAAAAAAATTCACATAAAATTCTATAGCATTTCCTAAATGCAGGGCATTTTGTTGGATGGCACAATAATAGCAGTCAAGCAACTTTCAGCAAAATCAAAGCAAGGAAACCGTGAGTTTGTAAATGAGATAGGCATGATCTCAGCTTTGCAACACCCTTGTCTTGTTAAACTTTATGGTTGTTGTGTTGAGGGTGATCAGTTGTTGCTGGTATATGAGTACATGGAAAACAATAGCCTTGCACGTGCTTTATTTGGTAAATAATTTCTTTATATGCTCAACTTTGGTTTCTTTTTATGTGACATTCCAGTCTTAATATGACTAAATGATATTGCTGTCTAATTTCTGTGAAATTCGCAAAGGCCGTGAAGAATCCCGTTTAAAATTGAATTGGCAACCAAGGCACAAGATTTGTGTTGGTATTGCTAGAGGTTTGGCTTTCCTGCATGAAGAGTCAAGATTGAAAATTGTTCACAGGGACATTAAGGCCACTAATGTGTTGCTAGACAAAGACTTGAACCCAAAGATATCTGATTTTGGTTTGGCCAAGCTTGATGAGGAGGACAATACTCACATAAGCACCCGAATAGCTGGGACCTAGTAAGTTTAAGTTCTCATATTTTGTTTTTTTATCTGAATTTTATTAAAATTATTTTCCATAAGAGAATGTACACTGACAAACGGCTTTTTCACCATTTTGCCCCTTATTAATTAATTAATAATCATTTTGCTCCTGATTCGAAACTATTTATCAATCTGCCACTCTTTAGTCGACTACCTTGCATTTTTAATCGACTAAACGTTTGTTGGGAGATTTAATCGACTAAATCTCCCTACTTAATCGATTAAAATCATACTGACTTAATTTTTTTTTTTTGTCAAATATGAAGATTTAGTCGACTAAATAGGGAGATTTAGTCGACTAAATCTCCCAGCAGCCATTTTTGGTCTGTTTTGGCCATTTAGTCGATTAAAAATTCAAGGTAGTCGACTAAAGAGGGGCAGATTGATAAATAGTTTCGAATCAGGGGCAAAATAGTTATTAATTAATTAATAAGGGGCAAAAGGGTGAAAAAGCCCTGACAAACATTGTCAAATCCAGTTCGGGCAACTTTTGTCATATTTTGATGGAACCTAAAATTTCAATAGCAAATAGACCAAGAATTAACAAGAAAAATGGCAGTAACAGCAATGGCAGTAACGATACAGAGCAATAATGCTCTTATCCTAATTACAGACTTAAACAATTACAATAACAAGAATTACAATGTAGAAAATAGACACCAAAAGATTTTACTCACTCTAAAGCCAAATACCTAGGCCAAAGAGATTCTTTCCCAAAACTCCACTCCAAATATTCTGAATACATGAATACCTCACACTCCCACACCCGTCCTTATATCCTATTATTTAGGAATATTCTAGAATAGTTTTCCTAACAAACTAGCTAATTCACTAACTAATTTTGCATTGCTAAACTTGGGCCCACTAATCCTAGCCCATCAATACTCCCCATTCAAAATTCACCTTGTCCTCAAGGTAAGGAATATGATAGGGGATGTAATTGAACATCCACAGGGTCCCATTGCTTGAAATATAGTGTTCTATTTTTAATGGCATTTTCTGCCCATAGAACAAAGTCTTTTGGAGGCTCCCTTAACTTTAGTGTGTTTCAGCCATAAAGAAAAATCCCACACATATTGCATCCCTTTGAACTGATCCACTAATTCTGGCCCATTTAGCTTGCTTTTTCTTTGGCCCATTTCTATTTGAAGCACTAATTCAGAATTAACCATGTCAATTTTTGGGCCTTGGTCCACCCAATTAGCTGAAGTTATCTTGATGGGTTGGATATAACTCTTCTTTTCTTTTCGTAACATAAAATTCTTCTGGGCCGGGTCCATTAGGTCAAAAACTTGATCTAATTTCAAGAATACCATCTCTGCCCTTCTTCTCTCTTTCTCCTTATGTTTGACGTCTTTTTCATGCTGCAGGTTTGCCCTTTTTTTTCTTGTATTTTTTTAGCTTCTGCCTCTGCGTCTTCTTCGTCTTCTTCCTCTCCTCCTCCTTCTTCTTCTTCTTCTGTGTCTTTGGGTTGTCCCTGGTAAAACGCGTCCGGCCAGCAAAACGTCTTCGTCTGTGGTCGTCCCCGGTGCGCAGCAAAACCGATGGCCGGAACTCCTTGTGCCGCCTCCCCTGCTTCAGTTCGTGGTCGTTGCCGCTGTTCGCGCGCAGTCTCCCTGCTGGTTCCAGATCTGTTTGTGCGTCCTCTCCTTGTTCTAGATCTGACTTCATCTTCTTCAACCTCTACCTCTTGCTTTTCTTCATCTTCTTGCGCTCCTGCTTCCTTTTCGTCTGGCACTTTTTCTTTAAATTCTTCAGCCTCTTTGATCTCTTCTTTTTTATCTTCTTCGATTTCTTTTTCTTTTTCTTTTTTTCCTTTTTCTTTTCTTTGGTCATTATTCATCTTGTCCGCTGCGTTTTCAGCGGCTTCGTCAGTTTCTTTTTGTTCTCTTTTTTTTTTACCTTCTTCCTCTCTTTTTTCTTTTTTGATTGCTTCTTTGTTTTCTTCTGTGTTTACCTTTTTTGCCTCTTCTTTCACATTTTTTTCTTCTTTTTCCTCCTTTTTTCTGAATTATTTGAAACTTCAACTTCATCTACTGTATAGATCTCTATATAGATCTCAGGTATATACCTCTTTATAAATGCTTCATCAAAGAGCTGCCAACTTACATGGGGACTGAGCACACTCCAATGTTTGTACCAGCTGAGAGCCCAACCTCTCAACCTCTTCACAGCCTCTCTCAACATATCAGCTTCTGGAATTTGGTTTGCTTGAAAATGTTGTTCAAGCCCGAGCAACCATCCCCAAGCTTTCATTCCATCTTCGTCTCGATAAAATTCTGGAACCATTGTATCAGATCTGGATCTGTTGCTCGTTTTCTTTTTTTTTTTCTTTCTTTTTTGAATCTGGACCAGAAAGCACCTCCGGGATCGAAGATGCTAGCATACCAAATTGATGGAACCTAAAATTTCAATAGCAAATAGACTAAGAATTAACAAGAAAAATGGCAGTAACCAGCAATGGCAGTAACGATACAGAGCAGTAATGCTCTCATCCTAATCACAGACTTAAACAGTTAACAATAACAAGAATTACAACGTAGAAAATAGACACCAAAAGATCTCACTCACTCTAAAGCCAAATACCTAGGCCAAAGAGATCCCAAGAGATTCTTTCCCAAAACCTCACTCCAAATATTATGAATACATGAATACCTCACACTCCCACACCCCTCCTTATATCCTATTATTTAGGAATATTCTAGAATAGTTTTCCTAACAAACTAGCTAATTCACTAACTAATTTTGCATTGCTAAACTTGGGCCCACTAATCCTAGCCCATCATATTTCAAATAAATAAACAAATCTGAGAATTATGCAATTTAAACTTGATGTGATGATGTATTTCAATTATGCAGTGGATATATGGCTCCTGAGTATGCAATGCATGGTTATTTGACCGAGAAAGCTGATGTCTATAGTTTTGGAATTGTTGCATTGGAAATTGTTAGTGGAAAGAGCAACACCGTGCACCGGTCAAAGGAAGGAGCATTGTATATTCTTGATTGGGTAACATTTAGTCTCACGCTCTCCATTTGTTCATGGGAATCAGATTATCCATGATACACTCTACTTAATTAAGCTATCCGTATTGTGTTAAACAAGTAGTGTCATTCAATTTTGATCCACTATCACTCTAGAAAGTGTAATATTGCATCACATTTTACGTGATTTTCATAAAATTTACCAACATTACACTGACATCATTGTCTTGTTTTGTGAAATCCTGGATTCTGCACATACTAATAAGACCAATGTCCTCCTACTCTAAAGAATCTTCAAACTATGAACCTATAGTTTTATACACTTCTTGCTTAGATGAAGGGATTTCACTTGTAAATGACTCTCCAATCAAACTTATTTCAGCATTTTGTTTCAACAGGCACATCTGTTGAAAGAGAAAGGTAACCTAATGGAACTAGTTGATAAAAGGTTAGGTTCAGATATCAATGAAGAGGAGGCAATGGTGATGATCAAAGTGGCTCTCCTATGCACCAATGCCACTTCAAACCTTAGGCCAACCATGTCTTCAGTGCTAAGCATGCTTGAAGGCAGAACAGTGGTTCCAGAATTTGTTTCAGATTCAAGTGAGGTAATGGATGAAATGAAGTTGGAGGCAATGAGACAGTATTACTATGAGATAGAAGAAAATACGATAAGTGAGACACAAAAGGTTGATAATGGGCCATGGACTGCTTCATCTTCATCAGCTGTAGACCTCTACCCAGACCACATTGATTCTTCTTATTGGGAGGAAAGAAATTGAAAGTCTGTATATATTGCGCCTATATGTATGTGTGATGTCCTTTGTTCTCACATTCTCATTTTTTTCCCTCTTTAACCATAATTTGATCGATATCTATGATAATTGTTGGCCTCAAAAGTTTCTTCTTTACAATTGATTGACACACATGTAAACAAAGAGATACCAATATACATATACACACACACACATGAAAGAGCTTTCAAACTTATCCTTACTTTTTGGCAAAGAGGTTGTTTGTTATTGGCCTTATTGTGTTTCGTTTTAGTGCCTAGAAATCCATCCATTAGCTTAACCTTCATTTCATGTATCCATTCTTTTTTCTCCATTTTACTTTTCATAAATATACCATAATAAATGAGCTTTTAAACAAATTTAACCCCAGCCCCACAATCCAAAATATATGAAGAATGAAATTTATTGACATAATGACAAATATATGAAACAACTCTTCATTTCTAATTACAATTTACAATGGAAAATTTACAAAAGCTAGGCCACTATTCAATGCACATGACCAATCTTTTGATTCCAATGAAGAAGATCTTATGATGATGATGATGATCTCGGCTACACGGTTTCTGCATCAGATTCAGGGCATCATCAATGCCAAGTAAAGTTTGATCAAACTGCTCTAAAACCTGAACAATCTTGCAAAACTCAGGCCTCTTCTCTGGTTTCAAGGCCCAACATTGCTGAATCAAATCTGTGATAACAAGTGGACATGTTGAAGGAATAGCAGGCCTTAAATCCTTATTTTCCACAGCAATAGCAACCTGTATTGGAGTCATACCCTCAAATGGCATTTTCCCACTCACCATTTCCCACAGAATAAGCCCAAAACTGTAGACATCAACCTTTCTCCTATACTGTTTGCCTTTGATCATCTCTGGTGCCATCCAACGGTAAATACCACTCAATGAGTTGTCACACTTTGAAGCCTCACATGAAGCCCCAAAATCAGCAATTTTGAGATTTAAGTCCCAATCGACAAGCACATTCTCCGGTTTAAGGTCTCTATGAATGATACCTTGTGCATGTACATACTCCATTCCACGTGCAATATCCAAAGCAAAAGCTATTACCTTCTTCATACAAATAGGTTTGAACTCTAACTTTGTTAGGAGTATAGAATACTGCTCCTTGCTTAGTTTAATTGTCTTGATGTAACCGTCTATTACTGTTAGACCTTTTGTTACTGTTTTGTAACCTTCCATTACTGTAGTAACTGACTGTGAATTAGTCACTAAATTAACACTACCATATAAATAGTAGTTCTTTGTAACCTTTTCAATAATCAATTTTATAATCTCACGATCTAGAACTTTCTCAATGGCCTTTTCTCTCTTCTCTCTCTTCTTTTCTCTGAACGACTTTATGGTATTAGAGCCCACTCTGAGGGCCTGAACCATTTTTCTTTCTTCTTCCATGGCTTCCACTTCATCATCTCCAACACGAACCAGTGGAACCAGATCCACTGTGACCAAAGCTTCTTCTATGGAAAACACAGCTCCTTCTCTGTTTCATTACCAGATCTTTGTGAAATTGACGGAAGAGAACTATCTTTTCTGGAATCAGATAGTTGAACTGATCATTACTTCACACAATCTGCTTCGTTTCTTGATAAATTTTAAGATTCCGTTGCAGTTCTTGTCAGAGGAAGATCGCCAGAATGAAGAAACAAATCCAGAGTACACTAAATGGCTGACGCAAGACCAGATGCTTCTCACATGGCTGCTTTCTACTCTTTCTGAACCAGTTCAATGAAATCCTTGGTGTGCATCACTCACATGAAGCTTGGGAGAAAATCCATAAACTATTTCATGGATTGATGAAGTCTAAAGCAAGACATCTCAGATCTGAGCTCGAAACGATAAAGAAAGGAGGCAAAACAATGCAAGAATATTTGTCTCGCATCAAATCTCTGTCACTCTCTCAAAGCCATAAGGTGCTCAGTACCAGAAGATCAACACATTGAGTCCATTCTCGAAGGTCTACCATCCGAGTACAACGCGTTCGTTCTCTGCATTCACACTCATGAAAAACAGTATGCTCTTGATGATCTTGCAATAGAGCTTTTAGCACATGAACAACTTCTACTGGAGCAGAACGAGAGTCTTCTCAATGATTTAGGCACTATCAATCTTGCTCAGCATGCACAGAGTCACAAGCAATCAGGTGACGAAGATGCTCTGTATGCCCCTGTTACAGTGATTCAGAAACAGAGCATGAACCAGACACCTTCGCACAGTGAATATGGCGAATCTAGTTCTACAAGCTCCTTCAATCGTGGACGAGGAAGGTTTAATGGCAGAAACAATTAGGAAGAGGTCGTGGAACTAGGGCCAACGTCCACTGTCAACTTTGTTACAAGTATGGTCATGACGTTCGCACTTGCTGGTTTCGATACGATGAAAATTTTGTTCCCAACCTTCCTCCTCCAACTGATGCAATGAATCAACAATTCTTTAGCTCTTCTTCTCAACAACAACCATGTTCCTTCCAGTATGTTCGTCAGACTAACAATCCTGCTCCACCACAAGCCATGTTTGCTGCTCAATCTGGTCTTCTTCCAACTCCAACAACACCTGCATTGGAGTGGTATCCTGACTCTAGAGCATCACATTATATTACTGCTAATCCATTGAATCTGATACAGAGCCAACAATTGTTTGATTCAAACCAAGTTCTAATTGGAAATGGCCAAGGTTTGACCGTAAATGCTATAGGCTCTTCTAAGTTTGTTTCACCTATTGACTCACACACTCAACTACACTTGAAAAACTTGCTGCATGTTCCTTCAATTATGAAGAATTTGATTAGTGTCAGTAAGTTTGCTCAAGATAATCATGTGTATTTTGAGTTTCATCCCACTGTTTGCTATGTCAAATCGCAGGTGTCCAATAAAGTCCTCCTTCAAGGCAATGTTGGTCAAGATGGCTTATATTGCTTTACTGATATCAATCCCCTTCAAGGAACAGTTTCCTCTTCAGAGTCTTCCCTACATAAAACTTCACATAGTGTCACTCAATCTCCTTTCCTTTGTAATAGTTCCGCTGTTCAACCATGTAGCTATTCTCTTTCTGTTGTAAATCAGTTTGAGAATGTACCTTGTGAAACACATTCACAATATTTCTTATGGCACTGTAGGCTAGGAAATCCACATACTGATACCGTAAAAAGTGTACTCACCACTTGTAATATCTCATTCAATAATAAAACTGTCTTGTATTTTTTCAAGTCTTGTTGTATTGGCAAAGCTCATCGTTTACCCTCATCTCTTTCTTCAACTGTCTACACTACCCCTTTTGAACTGGTTTACAGTGATCTTTGGGGTCAGCCCCTGTAAAATCAATCTCTGGATACTCATGTTACATTTCATTTGTTGATGCTTCAACTAGATATACATGGATCTACCCTTCAAAACAAAAATCTGATGCTTTATCCATCTTCAAGGAATTTCATTTAATGGTAACCAATCAATTTCAACTTCCTATTAAAGTTGTCCAAACTGACTGAGGAGGTGAATTTAGAGTGTTTCCCCAATATCTCAAGCTTCATGGCGTTTTGCATCGTATAGCTTGTCCTCATACACATCACCAAAATGGTGTTGTGGAACGCAAACACAGACATATAGTGGAAATAGGTCTCACTATTCTTTCTCATGCCTCTATTTCGTTTAAATTTTGGGACTTTGCTTTTACCTTAGCTGTATACCTTATCAATCGCCTACCTACAGTAGCTTTATCATATGTTGTCCCCTACACCAAGCTCTTTAAATCATCTCCAAATTATCAATTTCTTAAGGTATTTGGGTGTGCCTGCTTCCCTTTTCTTCGCCCTTACAACAAACACAAGCTTGATTTTCGCTCTCAAGAGTGCTTATATTTGGGTTACTCTTCAAGTCATAGAGGTTACATTTGCCAAAATTTTGATGGCAGAATTTTCGTGTCAAAAGATGTACTCTTTAATGAATATTGTTTTCCCTATGCTTCATGGACTTCTAGCAAGCATTCCTCATCTCCAGTGTCCAGCCCTTCCATTGTTCCTCTAATGTGTACCCCATCTTCTTCTTGCTCCTCTCTGCCAAAGCCTCAAGATCACTGTAATACACTTCAACCACCAAGAGACAGTCCACTTCAGTCACCAGAGGCAGTCCACTCTGCATATTCTTCTAGTCCTCAACATTTTTCTGCACACACTGATTCTCCATCTTTCTCTTCTAACACCAATGGTTCCACTCCAGTGTCTTCTTCTCCTCCTTCTTCTCATTCTGAGTATCAACCTTCTATTTCAGTTAGTCCACCCTCTCCCGTACACTCTATTACTACCAGATCTAAGTCTCTTGCCCGGTCCATTGCCTTATTGAGTCATGTAGAGCCTTCTACCGTCAAACAGGCCCTTTCTAACCCCAACTGGATTGAAGCTATGCATGCTGAGTTTAATGCACTTAAAACTAACAATACTTGGACACTTGTATCTTTGCCTCCAAACAGGTCTCCTATCGGCTGCAAACGGGTCTTTCGTGTCAAAGAAAATGCTAATGGCACCGCTAACAAGTACAAGGCCTGGTTGGTAGCCAAATGCTTCCATCAACAAGCCGGTTTCGACTACAACGAAACCTTTTCACTTGTTGTTCGACCAGTTACAGTTCAGATCATGTTGACTCTTGCTATAATAGCCCTAACCTAATTAATTAGTAAATTACATGCAATTAAATAATTAAGCATGTATTAGAGAGTAAAATTAAGTATAAGGTCTAATTAAATGATTTGGGGTCACTTTTGAGGTAAAAAGTGTACTCAGTGAAAATTAAGGGGTATAAATGGGTGCAGGCAAAAGTACCCAAAATATAAAAATAAAATTAGAAATATTCCTAGAAAAATATTCCAGACTTTTGGGTAAAGTTTGGTAATTAATAGAGTTGAATAGATAGACGAACCAATACCCGCTTAAAGTCACTTAACATATGTTAAGTGACCAAGCCACAAAAAGAACCCACTTCCCACCCCTGCCCGTCGAGAAACAGAAGAGGAGAAGAAAGGGAAAGAAGAGGAAGAAGAAGAGAGGGAGAGGAGGAGAGAACCAAGAGTGAGCAAATCTTCACCGATTTGAGTGATTCAAAAACCTAAACCACCTAGAATCTTCCCCTCTTTCATAATCCTAGCTTAGTTTTTAGTGGGGAGCATTGTGGAGTGGGTTATCCTCCTCCAAAAATTCGGCCCATTGGAGAAGTTGAGGTGTTTGATGGCTTCTACCTCCATGGAAGCTCGAGGGGCAACCTTTCCATTGTTGTGTGATCCTTGGTGGTGAGTTTTCCACTCTCTTTCACACAAAATTCCTTGGTTTTGCATGAGTTAGGGTTCTATGAATAGTGTTTTAGGGTTTTTATGAAATGTTGATAGATTGGCTATGTTCTAGGAGTATTGGAGCTTAGCGTATGTTATGAGAAATGTTAGTAATGGCATTTAATCGGTGAAAATGAGCTTAGATAGTCATTGGTTAATAAGTTGAGAATTTCAAAAATGTCATGCTTGGAATTGTGGAATTTCTTGCATTGTTGAACCAATACTTGGTTGAATAATTATTGTGTCCATGTGATGTCTAGGATTGAGGCATTTGGACCAACCGTGAGTGAGCAACCATTGGAGCAAGCTATGGAGCTTGATTAGCTCTTGGAATAGGTAAGCTCATGCTAAGTTAAAATGTAGAGTTGATTTGGTAGTAATGGATATATGTAAATATTCATTGGATAGTATGATTGATGCTATGGCACCTTGGCGTAGGTGTGTTACTTGTAAGTCATTGTTGAAACCAAAGTTGATTGGTTGCTGAACCTGTTGGTGGTGAACAAAGGTTGAACTGAAGCTTTGAGGTAAGCCTTCGGACCTTGGGTGTAATTCCCTTGATTGTTCCACCAAGCCCTGAAAGGGTAGTGGTTGTTGATAGTGTATATAAATGCAATGAAATAGTGTAATGCTTTGTTATACGTATGTGTATGCATTTGGTGTGGCATAGGATGGTGTTTCCCTATGTTGGTATGTTGCATGACGATGCGTAAATCACACTTGGTAGTTTAGCTGGCCAGTAGGACTATTTGTATCTGAGTATCCTTAGGACAGCTTGAGATCTCGAGGGATTTCTCCTGGAGATGTTATTTACACTTTGCATAGATATGTATTTACTGCATTGTTATTGTTATTGCCATTACAATGTTTATGGAACTATGGGGTGGAGAGATGCTCCAAGGATCCCTGGTTTACTGGATATATTCGTATATCTCACCCCGTGTTGTGGGGATCCCCTTTCAGGTAAGGATGCTGCAGGAGCCACCAGTGGAAAGTGGCCATACTTGGACTAGTAGTGATGCATGAGAATCCTGTCTTTTGATATTATACATGTCATTTTGTAGTTCACATGTATAGGATTGTTAATTGATAGCCAATTGATAGATGTATATTCTGTTTATTTGGAATAGACTTAGCCTATGCTCATGCCTTTGGTTATCTCTTTCGTTGATGGGAGCCAAGGGAGTGATCATAGTGTTTTGTAAGCTAAGTTCTATAATTTGTAATGAACATGATCTGTAATTGATGATTACTTTAAGTTCAATATATGCATGCTCTTTATGTATTGGATTGTTGAGCTGGAAACTAAATTAGGTACCTAGTGCTAAATTGGGAAATGTTGAGAAAACAAAGACATCTTGTCCGGTTGACCAATTTTCATACCCAATGTGATGGAATTGGAATTTGATGTCTCTATGGAAGTTGTAGACATTTCTCTTAACTTTCCATAGAGACCAAAATGGTGTAATTTGAGTGAGTATAACTCAAGTTATGGGATAAACATCATAGATAGGTCAAATCACTTTTTTTGGGCATCTAGCCCTGTTAGGCGGCGCCAGGGGCGCCAACTGGCCAAACGAGGCAGTAGCATCCACGCTGAGGGCGCCAATCCCACGCTGGGGGCACCAACCTTCTGGTTGTCCACGCTCTGGGCGTGGATCCCACGCTACGGGCGCGGGGTCCTGGAGATTTTGCACCCATTTTCTTAGAAAATGCCTAACTTTGGCTACAGTGCTCTGATTTGAGCGCGGTTTGAACCCATGCGTAGCTAATGAAAAATCCCATAACATAGTAGAAGATGGGAAGCATTAAAGGAGTGTAGAATTAATTGGGTAATTAAAGAGATGAAGACCTTCAACGACGTATTGTCTAATATACTGGGAATATAATATTAAGTTTAGTCCCGTTATTCCGCAAAGCAAATATGGTTATGATCACACACTTGGTTATTTTAAATTCGGTACATTTTAAAAAGAAAAATTTATCCGGAATTTAATTGAACCATGTGATTGTAACTGCGCTTAATGCCGTAAGCAATGATAACAATCCGGTTCTAGAACGGGGTGTTACACTTGCTCTTACTCATGGATAGCCTCTTCGACAATTAGACATCAGCAATGCCTTTTTAAATGGTGATTTGGAGGAAGAGGTCTATATGACTCAACCTCCAGGCTTTGAATGCATTGATAAAAGTCTGGTTTACATGCTCAATAAGTCTCTCTATGGACTCAAACAAGCCCCACGGGCATGGTTTGATAAGTTCAAGCTATGTCTTTCTCAGTTGGGTTTCTCTTCTAGTCGTTGTGATCCATCTCTGTTTATCCTTCACTCTGGCAGCAAGTGCATCTACATACTGGTGTATGTAGATGACACTATCATCACTGGTAATTATGCAAACTATATTCAGCAATTGATAGCTAATCTACACTCCACCTTTTCTTTAAAAGATCTTGGTGATTTGGATTATTTTTTGGGTGTTGAAGTTAAGAGACCAGCACCTAATGTCATTTTTCTTTCTCAAGCCAAATACATCTGTGATCTCTTAAGCAGATCTGCAACGCATGATGCAAAGAGCATTGCTACTACCATGTCTCCTAGCTGTAAGCTCAGCAAACATGGCTCTCATTACTTTTATGATCCTTCTCACTATCGGTCAATTATTGGAGCTCTCCAATATGCTACAATCACACGACCTGAGATCAGTTTTGCAGTTAATAAAGTCTGTCAATTTATGGCCCAACCTCTTGTTGAGCATTGGAAAATTGTAAAAAGAATCCTTCGATATCTAAAAGGCACTGATTCATTTCGCCTTCACTTGCCTTCTGCCTCTCCCACTGCCCCTCTTCCTCTCACTGCTTATTGTGATGCAGATTGGGCAAGTGACCCTGATGATCGACGCTCCACATCTTGTGCTTGTCTCTTCTTGGGTTCTAATCTTGTCTCTTGGTGGTCCAAGAAGCAAACTTCGGTGGCAAGGTCTAGTACCGAAGCTGAATACAGGAGTTTAGCTCTCACATGTGCAGAACTGTTATGGATCCAGTCTCTATTACTTGAACTGCATGTTTCTTTTTTAACTCCATCAGTTTCCTATGATAATTTGAGCACAGTGGCTTTGTCTCACAATCCAGTCCTTCATGCCCGCACCAAGCATATGGAACTCGATATATTCTTTGTTCGTGAAAGGGTTCTAGCAAAAGAATTGATTGTCTCTCATGTTCCTTCTCAAGACCAAGTTGCAAACACTCTCACCAAGGCCCATCCATCTACCAGATTTTTTGAGTTGAGACACAAACCCAGAGTTTTGGATACTGCCCAAAATCTCTGAGTTTGAGGGGGTATATTAGGAGTATAGAATAATGCTCCTTGCTTAGTTTAATTGTCTTGATGTAACTGTCTGTATCTGTCAGACCTTTCGTTACTCCAGTAACTGACTGTGAATTAGTCACTGAATTAACACTACTATATAAATAGTAGTTCTACTATATAAATAGTAGTTCTCTGTAAACTTTTAAATAATCAATTTTATAATCTCAGGATCTAGAACTTTCTCAATGGCCTTTTCTCTCTTCTCTCTTCTTTTCTCTGAACGCCTTTAAACTTGTTCAAATATGCCCTTTATAAACACCATATTTGGTCCGAGAAGTTCAACATAAATCAGAGAAGACAAAAAATAAAATAAAATAATAATAATCCAGTTTTGCTTCTCACCAAAAGTGAAGAACGACAGGGACATCTCATGGAAGCTGTTCAAAGCTATGTTCTCTCTATTTCTGGCACAGGCAAAATGACAAAGCTCATTAAGCCTAAAGCAAAGTCAAACAAAATTAAGCTACAAATGGAGGCAAGCAAAAATACGAGAACAGAAAAAGAGTCTCTGATGATTATCACCAAAATGGGGACTCAAAATGGCATCTTTGATCAAAGGAGGGGACACTGCATTATGCAAAGGCAACACAACTTCAGGCCCTCAGAGCAGATACACAGGATTATAAAGAAGAGAGGAGAACCATAACAAAGCGGGGAAGAAAGGAAGAAGCAAAGAGAAAAAAGGCATCTATCCCATTATTCCATCCTCAGCTTCCATCAACCCCCCACTACCCAAGGGAAGAGGGGAAGAGACCTACCCATTCTTTCCATCCTCAACCACCATTAACCTCACAGTTCCCCTCACCATGGAAGATAAAAAAAAAAAAAAATGAAAAATTAGAGTTGGAGGGGAAGAGAGAATACAGGGATTGAAAGAAGAAAGAACTCAGAGCTCCTTCTTCAACACGCCATCATCCTTAGTCTTAATAGTCTCACCATCACCGCAAACCAGGAGGGCCATTACAAGCAGTCATCACTAAAACCCTCTGTCATTATCCACCACTGCCCAGGCTTCAACACCGCCGCGTGTCACCATCCGAAGATCGACTGTCATTTTGCTTGATCGCTCAAGTCACAGACCACCTGTAGTTTCCATCGTGCTGTCTTCACACGTTTGAGGACTTGTAAGTATTGCTACTGCCTATGCTCTTTTGAATCAGAAGTCTAAAGGATATAATAATGGATGAATGTTGTGTTTTCTTTTGAGTGTGGCTGTAAGTATATATCTGAAGCTTAGTTTAAATCTTGAAGAAACTAGTTGTACCGCATTAATAATAGCGTATCATCTCTTGATCTCAATCATATGTAATGTGGATGCATGTTTCATTTTGTCTTTTCTAATTACTGCAATCTGTTATGTGAAGATCGTATGTTGATATCGATACATGAATTTTGTCTTCTGTTTCTTATTGTTTTCATAATATGAGATTAAATAAATTTGTATGTTATCCGAAAATGCTGAGAACATGATTTAAATATTATAGTTAGAAAATATCACATGCAAGGTGCACTTTGGATGAAGCATATATTTCCAGTATAGATACTGTCACGTTATTTACTACGAAATCCGCATATTCATTATGCAAATATTGCCATACTTCAAATATTTTAATATTTCAATATTGTAAATGTTGGCAAACTAAAGTTTATCGTCTGGGTGTTCACGATGCAACATTGTCATACTCCAATATTTTAATATTTTCCGATTACAATGATGACATCCTTTTTTTAATAATAATAATAATAATAATAATAATAATGTCTAATATATTTTTAAAAGGATTAGCTGAGTTGAGACAGCTGGTTAATCCTATAATCTTTTGAATCATTTTAGCCGTGACGGCTTGGTGATTCAAAATTTACCATAAAATTTACAATAATAAAAATAATAACGTCAAATATATTTTTAAAAAGATTAGCTCAGTTGAGATAACTTGTTAATCCTGTAATCTTTTGAATCATTTTAGCCGTGACGACTTGGTGATTCAAAATTCATTATAGAGTTTATAATAAAAAAATAATATATAATGTCAAATATATTTTAAAAGGATTAGCTGAGTTGAGATAGCTTGTTAATCCAATAGTCTTCGAATCATTTTTGCCGTAACGGCTTGGTGATTCAAAATTTATTGTAAAATTTACAATAATAAAATTAAAAATTATTGAAATCAATATAAATCATCAAAGCCTAAACTTTACAATGATTTTCTTTAAAATTATTTTTAAATATTAAGTTCAATCAAGACACAAATATTTTCTACAGAACAACGTAGCTTTGAGTTCCCTATTGTACTGAGGGATACGTCGGAGCGGGACCTTTCCCGTCAAGCACAAAAATAAATTTGCAAAAATTAGTTTTCTTCTCTTTAATCAATTTTATTTAATTCTTTAGGGTGAAATAAATATTTAAAATTTTATCAATAATTTGCACAATTAATATAAGGTAACCGTTTTTAAAACGGACGGTGTAGGGTGCTAATACCTTCCCTACTCGTAATCGACTCCCGAATCCATTTTTCTATTTCAAGGACCAGTATTCAAACAAAAAGGGTTTTTCCATGTTTTCCAAAATAAACCTTGGTGGCGACTCCATTATTTTTTAAATTTTCAATTTCTTTCTCCGTCACGTCGCGATCCGGTTGCGACACCCTTAAAGAACCATTGTTTAGATACTCCGTGAGAATGCAATAAACATTTGTTTCTTTGCAATGTTCCTATGAACTTTGTAACATTTTGATGATGGAGATGAGATAAAAATGTGACTTCTCTGATGAACTGTTTCTCTAAATTTGAAGCCAAGGTTCCCATTTCTTCATCATCAGGTACCCTCACAATTTTAACTGCAACAGGTTCCTCATTATGTATACCATGATGAAGCTTACTATAAGCACCTTGAGAAAACTTGAGCCCAATGAACAGATTAGACAAGTCAACAACATTATTGCATTGTTGTGCATTTCCCGTAGCAGTAACTCTTCCACTACCATGATGAAAACACTTTGGCCATGCCCATGATGATGAGTCCTTCTTGATCTTGTACTTATGGCTGTGCATGGGTCAGGTCGGGTCGGGTTTTTATGCCGACCCGACTCAATTTGGTTTTACATGTCAGGTATTTTGATGCGATTCAGTTTAATTTGATCCAAATCAGGTCTGAGCCGATTTGAATTTTTATTTGAACTGATTCAGAACTGGATCATATCTGACCTGACTTGGTTTTTGAAGTGGGTCTGACTTGGTTTCAAAATCGGGTCAAATATGACCTTGACTTGCTTTTGACTTGGTTTCAAAACTTATTTTTTATTTGATTTTTTTATAGTTATTGATTTAATTTTCAAACTCATGTAATTTAATTATTTATTTGTTTTAAAATATATAAATTATATAATTAATTTGATCTTTGTTGAATAAATATCAATTCTTCAAAAAAAAGTGCTAATATTACTATAATACCCCTAACCCGATTAATAAGAAAAGGGCATGTGATTAAATATTTAATCATGCATAAATGGGTTAAATTAAGTAAAAGATCTAATTAAATAAATTAGAGTTCCTTTAGAGGTAAAAAGTACAGTTAGTGAGATTTTTGGGGCAAAAATGTGTGTAGAAAAAATTACCCAGAATGCAAAAGTAAAGTTAGAAATATGACTAGAAAAATATTTTAGTTTATTGGGTAAAGTTTGGTATTAAATAGATGTGTGTAGATAGATAAATTGTTATCCAGTTAAAGTACCTTAACTTTACCAATGGTAAACTCCTTATATTCTTTTCTTCCTACGTGCGCGCTGTCCTTTTCTTCTTCTCCCTCTCTGCTGGTCGAAGCTCCATGGAAGGTGTAAGAACCTGCACCGTAAATTAAGGAAGTTAATTAATTTATTATGTGAAATTAGGAAATAATTTCATAATTGACCCTAATAATTATTATGGGGCTTAAATAAATATAGAAAGTGGTTAATAATGCTGAAAGTCGCTTTTCGGACGAAAAGTGCAGATACCGGTTCTGCTACTTGGTATAAATGCGTACCGAAAAAGTATCCCGGAAAATTATAATAAGTGCATGATAATTCCTAGAATATTATATAGGACTAGCAAAACAAGTTTCAAGTTAAAATAATGAGAACTGGTGCCAGAAACTGATACTGGCTATGAAAAGCGCATACCGGAAAGGTGCTGCGAAAAATAATATAAAAATATCATAAATCTTAGAAAAGTGAGCAAGATCAGATTCCAAAGTTTGGGATTAAAATGCTAAGCGTAGCTATTAATGCTAATACTGCGCGATTAAAACTTAAGTGGACTATATAATGCCATGGCACATGATCCTAGGTCATTTTATTGACTTACTACATGAGATTTTTCTGAGTTGCAACCAGCCACCTTGCCAACACCTCTCCTCCACCTCTTGTGAGCCAAGTCACCTTTCTTCATGAAATCTTCTCCTAAACACTTGGTGTGAGTGAGAATCATCTTTGGGAGTGGGTTGTGACCTTGTAGCTGAGTAGAGTTTCTGTTTTAAGGGGGTTCATAGGGCTGAGTTCTGAGTTTTCCTTTGTTGAAGCTTTGCCTTGGTTGTGGGAGCTTCAAGTGATGATCTTTGTGAAGAAAGGACCTACCTTGAAGTGCATTTTCGTGCACCCTTGAAGTCAGTATCTTGGAGCTGACTTGTGAGCTCCAAGAGCACCTCTCTTTTCTTTTTGAAGCTTGGGTAAGTTGTTGAACCCAAGATCATGAGTTTTTATGCTTAAAAATGGAAACTTGATGCATGTAATAAACTTAAGGTCATAACTGGAGGTTGGGAAATGTTAAACACACCTTAAATCGTATGTCTAAGCTTCTGTATGCTTGAAATGAACCACCTTTGGGAAGGATATCTCGCAAAATGCAAAACTGCATTCTATCGCGAAATATCCGGATATGGATATCCAGATATTGATATCCAAATATGTGTTCTGTGATATCCGGATATTGATATCCGAATATGGGGATCAATGATATCCCGATATTGATATCCGGATATGAGGATCAATGAACATCCGAATATGGGGTTCCGTAATATCCGGATATAGATATCTAGATATGTCCCCGACAGATATCCAGATATTCTGGGAATTTCAGAACAGTGGCGGCACTGTTCATATAGAATGTCATTTTGGGTTTGTGGACCCATGATTGGCTTATGTGGACTTCTGTAATAATTAAACTAAGTCAGAATCAAGTGATTAATGGCTTATGGCTTTGAGAGAAGTCTAAAGACGTAAAACGTAAAGGAAGGGCGTTGTTTTTAAATCTTATGCTTGTTGTGCATAAATATTGATAATATTGTTGGTCCAAACAGATTGTGATCTTGCAGTTTGTGGACTCTGAGGTATTATGGACTCTTGGCTTAGATACCTAGCTTGCAAGGTAAGCTTTCGTGTCTTCGTGTTAGCCATTGTTTGTTCCCCCCATGTGGGGGGGCATGGTTTATATGCATGATGTATTTTCATGTATTGTTTTGCTGAAATGCCATTGAACTGTTAAGTGCAAATGCTATATGATATGTATGTGGTGTTCCGTCTAAACAGGAAGCCATGGGGTATTCCTGTGGGCTGGTATTATGTGGGTAATAGATGTATTTCTGCATTTCTCTGATCAGTAGAATAGTTATAACACACATGACATGAATATCTGTTGCATTGCACTGATTTTGGAACTGATATTGAAGTACTGCTTTTAGAACTCATATTGCACATGTAAGTGAGCTTGGGGTGAAAGATCCTCGAGGACCCCTTTCTTACTGAGATTCCTTGTTTAGAGATCTCACCCCACGTTTGGGGCGCTTATTTCAGGTTCAGGTATTATGGGGGCTGATGCCTCTGGCGGCAGGAGACCAGAGCTTAGTTGATGATTATTGCTGTTTATTATATTGACATGTTGGATGTTGAATTTTCTGCTGATGTTATGTTTTTAGTTGCTTTTATTATGCTGTTGATGTTGAGACTTCTGTTGGGCTTGTGCCTTGTTTGGGTGAGCATGAGGTTTGTCCATGCCACTTTATGTTAGTACTTTGAGTTGAGTTGTATAACTTAGTAGGTTGTCCGGTCTACGTGTTGTAGTTCCGTAACTAGAGACTTATATCTGTTATTTTAATTAATGAGGTATTTAGTTAGCTGTCTTTTGCAATTTACATACAGGCATGATTTTATTTAAATGATTAATTAAGCAAGTTGGTAATGATAATGATGTCATAAATGAAAAGAAAAAGATATTTCGCATTTTTAATTAAGCGCAGCTTAATACGATGATATGATAACATTACCGGATATATACGGGGTGTTACGGACGGGGGTTTGGGTTTTAAGTTTTTTTCTTTGTTTTTTGCCTACACAAGCATCCAAATGAAAAAGTTCATTACATGAAATTAATAGGAAATCATCCAATGAATCCGTTCCACCCCTTATTTTAGGCTGAAAATGCTTGTGTAAAAAGTTCTCCTCTCCTCCCATTTCGAGTTACTATTCATCCAAGAGAGAAATTGTGGTTTTAGTCGGAGCCAAGCTTGGGCTTTGTTCCTTGGACCTGGATAAGCGATTTGAGGTAAGAAATCCTCATTCTAATAGTTTGATTTCATGGTTTAAGTTTTGAATATTGTGATTTGTGAGCATAATTTTGTGTAGAATTTATGAAGTGAAAACTTGAAATTTATTAAGTATTAATGTGTTTTATGATGATAAAGTGTCAAACAAGCATGATGATGAGTTGGAAAAATTGAAAAAAATTCCCTAGGCCACTACTTATATTTCGGCCATGATGGGTTTTTGGGGGTTTAGAGTGCAAAAATATAATTGCATAATTTATGAATGATTATATGTAATTGAAAGTGTGAGTGGAGCGTAAAAAATTGAAAGTATAAAAAATCCCCTTAGACCACCACACTAGTTTCGGCCATATTGGGCATTTAGGGGTTAATGTTGTGGAGGTTTATATGTATGTGTATGTTGAGATTTAGGTATTAAAGTGAGAATACCAAGTGGAAAATCCATTGGAAACCCTCCTTGTGAATTTCGGCCATTAGGATCTATTAGGGATGATTATGTTAAAAATTATTTTGATGATTTGGTTAGGTCCTAATGCATGGCTTTAGTATGGTTTTGAAGTTAAATGATTTAAGACATAATGAGAAGCACATTGGCTCCTTTGTATGTGTTGCAACGGCTTTGTGAACAAAAATAGGCAAGGTTAGGCTTAAAAAATGTTATGAGAATATATGAATAATTTAAGGGCTAAGTGTGGGTTCTAGGAACCAATGGTTGTGTAAAAAGAATTGATGAAAATTCCTAGTCTTTCTTGGTGTTGCCTTCGGTCATTGCATGAATTGTGGAACTAGGAAATGTTAAAAATTGTAAAGATTATGTTAGAAGCTTGGTTGGGTCATTTAATGACCCTAGGTAATTATGAAACCGGGTGGTTGCTTGTGTTACGAGTAATCATCCATAAATGTGTTAAATAATGATCTTAAAAAAGGATGGTCTTGACTTGTAAATTTGGCATAGAATTGGCATACATGAAAAGAAATGAAAGTAAACAATAAAATATATGTCTGGGAATTACATGGAATTGTAGCATTTTATTGAGCTTCGTTTTGGATTCTGTCTTTAGGTGTCCCTAGGGACTGAGCGTCTTTGGATTTCCTTTGGAGCTAAATAGGTAACTTGTGTTACAAGTGAGCAATCGATAAAGTTTCAAAAGGTAAGCTCTATGTTTAAGGAGTCTTTTCATGCTTGAGTGCTCCACCATGGTTAGTGAACTATGGTTGGATTGTATGACTGTATTGATACCTAGTATAGATGCATTCATATAGAGTTATTTGATCACATGATATGTTTTGTTCTGATGTGATTTCTGTATTGATTGCTGGTGCACTGATGTCTGCTTGGGGTCCTCCCTCGAGACTGACTGTGCACACCTCTAATATATGTTTTGGTTCCGCTTGGGTTCCTCCCTTGGGAATGATTGTGTACGCCTCTGATAAGATATGTGTTTATGTTTTGTTTAGTTATGATATCCGCTATATGTTGTTATGTATACTCTGTATCTGACTTTCATGCAGGAGTGGGCCCAGATGTATGGAGAATTCTCTATAAACCTGGAGCTTATTGAGATTTGTTATATCATCCCTTTTTGGGGACATCATTTCAAGTTCTCAGATTCCCGGTGAGCCCTCACGAGGCAGGGACACGACCCGTGGGTAGAGGTTCTACGACGGACCGTATTTTGAGTAGCTGTAGGCTACTGCTATTTTGGAGTATATTTATGTTGTTTCATATTCCATTATTTTGTGGATCATGATGTCTGATCCTTTATTTTGTATATGGCCTATATATGATTTGTACATATTTTCTGCTTTGATGCATGTACAATTGTGTATTCAGGCATGTTTATATTACGATGTAGTATTCAGTTATATGCTTACATGTTGGATTTGCATGCTGTTAAATATAGTGGCACGGAGCCAAGTAATGCATGCGCCCATGGATGGGTATATGGTCCTATATGGATGTCTGATATTTCTGAAAGCATATATGATGTAAACTGTCTATTAGGAACCCTTGAGAGTGGAATTTGCAAATCTCCAGTTGTCTAATTTACTAAGGTTACTCTGCCCGATTTTCGTCTTCGTAAAATAAGAATTAAATTAGGAGAAATATGCAATGTGAGATATCATGTGAAAAAGGATTCAAGAAAAAGAAAAAGTTAGCTTGTATTTTCATAAGTTAAGTTTTTCGTTGTTTCTGTTTGTATCATATGTATGTTAATTGAACCGGCTCGAGACGAGGATGTTACAATTACTATTCCATATTTCCATGATACTAATCAGTGTCATGGGTAACTCATTCTAACTCATAATTAATATTTACAATTAGCAATTATTATGATTTTATTGGATCACCAAAAATCTCCAAACGGATGATAAATTAAAAAAAATGGGAAGAAGCTCCAAATTGGATCATGTGCATCGAAGAAAATTGAAATTGACGCAATTCAATTAGAGCAAGTAGTGAAGACGAAGCGCATGGCGGTTCCCGCAGATTCAGCCATAGAAGAAGAAGAGCAGGGTGGTCCCACACATCACCCTTTTGCTCCGTCACATGAGGTTAGTTGCATTTGCTTCAATTAATCTCCTATTGCTTACTCTAAGGTGGTGTTTGGTTGGGAGCTTTTCAGCAGATATTTATCTTTCTCAAGTATGGTTTTTAGAAATACCATATTTGTTTCAACGTTTTTCACCAAAAACTCATCTATCCAATTTGTCTGGATTTATGAGAAACATAGATATCCGCACTGTTTAGAAACCCAATTTGAAGGTGGGATTTTTCGGAAAACCGATTATCTGGCTTTTAATGCATTGTTGATTTCATAAAGTTACCTAATTTTCCCAGTAAAATTTTTCCCCACCAAACAATTTACATTTTTCTACCTATCTCACTTTATCTATCTTTCCAATCATTTCTCTATCTATCTCATTTTTCTACTATTCCAAAGAAATTTCCGGAACCAAACGCCCCTACTCTAAGTTCATTCGTCTTATTTTTAAATTCTTATTCGGTGATTGTTTTAAATTATTTCTGATGCAGTTTTTTGATTTATCATCGACAGATGATTCTTTTTTCATTAAATGAGTCTGGTTAAATTTTAGATTAATGGGTCAATTATTAAAACATATCAAGTCTAAAACTAACCTAAATATAAGTAAATTAATATTTAAACCCAGTCAAAAAAATAAATAATTAAATATCCAAAAAAATAAAATAATAATTATTATGAGTTAGATCATGATCAGATCAAGAGCAAGCAATGGAATCACTTTTTTTACATACCCCTACATGAACTCACCCTTCAATTCCGTGTTTAATACCTTCCCCATGACTCTCTTATGAGAACAATGCTCTCTTTCTTGCGATTTGGTTGAGAACCATAACCCTTGACCCAAACCAGAATATATAGATTTTTTTTTCACCGATATGCCTTCTAACCTTACGCTAATTTGGATAAAAAGTTATTCAATACTGTAATCTAATCTAATCCAAATGTATCCTATAATATATATATCAATTTTACGAGATGAAAAACTAACAACTATCCCATTTTTATCGGCAGAAAAAACAAATATTTATTATGTTGTTAATGCGTTACTGTTATTCTATTTTAAAATATCGTCACTCATTCCGAATTATCTTATCATCGTATAATGTAATTACTACGAGTTCAAAAGTTTTCATTCATTATCCAACACCTATAATTAAATATCATTGTTTTGATATATAATTATTATTTTTTATATTTTCTTTCCTTTATTTTCTCTCTTTTCCTAATTTATTGGAGGAAATAGAATATAAAAAATCATAAAACATATATTAAAACGATATCGTTCCATTCAAAATAACAAAATTGTTTTCTTTTTTTGGATTTTTTTTGGATATTCACAAAATTGTTTTCTAGAATAACAAACACTTTCCCGATATATCTACACTTGAAATAAAAAATAAAAAAACTTGAAAATTAAATCCATCAGGTTCTAGATAGAATTATCTAGATGTGACGGATTTCTTTTGAACTTATATTTGTCGATAAGCATAAAATAATCATAACTAACAACTTGACCGGTTTTATAAATCAAAAGGAAATCTCAACAGAGTTATCTATAAGTGATTGACTGAGGTTGTGGATTGCACATAAGAAATGACTTCCGCAATAAATTTTAGATTTAATAACATATATAAAAGGTTAATGGTAAAGGTGAAAACCACCACTATTAAATGGATGTGCATATTCACTTGGTGGGTTTTTTTATTTTTATTTTTTAATATTTTCCCTTGCAAGATGAGAGGAGATCGGTTATATTTTACTACTAGAAAAGTCGAAAATAGCGAGGGAAAAATTTCCTTGCAAATTGCGACGGAATTTGCAAGGGAAAGACAATTGCGACGGTAAATAGACGAATTTTCCGTTACTATAACACCGTGGCAGAATCCGTTGCAGTGCGGTCGCAATTCCGTCGCAACTTGCGAGGGAAATCAAATCCCTTACAAACATCATAAGTCCGTGACGAAAATCGGCGAGGGAAAATATTGGCGACGGAAGTTCCCTCGCAAAATCTAAGGCAAACAATTGCAACTGAAAATTCATAATTTTCCTTACAATTTCCCTCGCAAAATTATAAAATAACATATAAATCATATTTATAAGGGACAAGAGCATAAATTAGTCGCTGTCGTCGTCACTGTACAAATGAATGAAAAGTGACACTCATATATATATATATATATATATATATATATATATATATATATATATATATATATATATATATATATATATATATATATTTGAGGCTCTCCAGCGACAGGAATGATTTCTCTTCTCCCGCAGACAACAAACCATAATGGGACTCACCATTTTAAAAAAAAATAAAAATAAAAAACTAAACAAAAAATTTCTGTATCTATGACATAAGAACACATTCTCCTGTGAAAGGAGAAGTGTTTTCTCCTATATATATATAAAACTTTGAATGTGTGTGAGTAGCATTTTCATTACAAGAGTAGAAGCGAAATCAATTTGAATGTGTGTGAGTAGCATTTTCATTACAAGAGTAGAAGCGAAATCAATCACAACAAGAGAAAAGAGATAAATAATTTTTTTAGAAAATATGCTAATTTAAGAAATGAAGGAGCAGCCTTTGACCATTCTTCAATATCTCCTTCATCTACCGTCGAATCGAGCTGAGATTTTGTTGGCATATTCCTAACTCATGATTATTCATATCTAACGGTGGCTTTTCTGGTTGCATGTCTATAGTGTCACCATAAATTTCAAACTGAAGTGGTTTGTGTGTAGTATTCTACTGTAGGCAGCAATATTAAAAGAAGGTTTTCTCTTAATTTCAGCGTTAAATCGTGCTAAAATATTTTAAAGAAGGGTTACACCTAGTATACTTTATATCTAACGGTCAGTTTGTCGATTGGATCTCTCAAAGAGGGATTCGTGCAACTACAGTAAAAAAGGGCAGTGGTCTTGATTTTTTGTTTGTCAATAGAACTTTATATGGGTGAGGAGGAAAGAGAAACAGAAAACACATGAATATATTCTTAATTTCTATTTTATCTTCATATGGCCCCATATTTTCAAATCAGTATACGTGATCAAATTATTTTGTACAATATGAATAATATCAACCTCACACACACACACATATAATTTTAAATTTTGGCAATCCTATGTTTACCAAAAAGAAGGTTGGCGAAATTTTTAAATTTAGAAATTTCATAGTTATTTGCGAGGGAAAGTAATTAAGTTTGGAGATTTCTTATAACCATTGTGAGTGTAAGACTCACAAGATGAAATGATATTTTCTTTGATTTCTGCTACAAATTATTATGATTGTTCATTTTTATTTAATTATATTAATATTTTTCTATTTCACTATAATTGTGAATTATATTAATAGAATAATTTTTATATTTAATTTTTTTTAGATTCTTTCTCAAGATTTTTTATATTTATATTCTATTGAATATATATATATATATATATATATATATATATATATATATATTCTTTTTTATAGTCTTTATTCTTATTACTTTTGATTATTATTAAGGATTATACCCTATGTATTCTATTTTTTAATTTAATATTTTTCTTTTTGTTTACGTACTGTGTAGAATTTTTTCCTTTTTATATTCTATTATTATTTTTTTGTTACATTTTTTATATTCTATTCTATGTGTTAGGATACAGGTGTTAGGTTAAAAAATCCCTCTAATTCCCAGCAGCCTGAAGCTGGTCAAAGGCGGTGATTAGGCCCTAGAGCGGAGCTAATAGCGGTTTGATCATTTATTATTTGACGTTTGTTTTTTCTATGATGGTTTATGTCATGTTTTACATGTTTTAATGTGTGCTGGTTTTTCTTTACTTGCAGGAAAATTATCAAAAACTTGAAGAGGAGAGGTCCGCACAGGCGGCGACAGACGGTCAATCCAGCTCCTCCTATTCCGATAATGGGAAAATGTTGGTTACAGCTGCAGGTGGATTCAACAAGAAATGAAGGGTGGTCGGGCTGGGAGGATATGCTAGCCGGCTGAAGCCTAGTAAGCGTCCCTCTACCCAGGTTGACAGTGTTTCTACAGGTAAACTCAATGCATAGTTAATTCTTTTATATTTTCAATCTCTATTCTATTAATATTTTATTTTAAACATTTAACTTACTGTTTTATAATAATGTATTTGCAGATGAGCTTAAAAGGATGAAGGTGTCCCACTCCTAGATTCAGGAGCAATTGCATGCTGCGACAGAGCAGCTAAATTAGCAAGCAGATTTTATGAAGCAGCAAGCTGACATTATGAATCAAATGCAGGAACAACTCCGACTTTTAATGCAGGACAAGGAAGCCAACTGCAACAAGTCAAAGGGACCGGCGCCGGATGATGACCCTGATGATGATGATGACTTTGTTAGGACTTTAGAGGCATACTAGTTGTTGTTTGTATGTTTTACTTTTAGGATTTCAGAGATATATCAGATATTTTTTGTATGTTTTATTTTGTTTAGAACTTTAGAGACATTTTAGTTGTAGATTTGATGGTTGTTGTTGTTCACTTTTGTTGATATACTATTTAATTTTAATTTAATTGTTTATCCAGTATTTTTTTGGATTTCTGTTGCTCAATTTATGTATTTGTGTTCATTTGGAATCCTTGTTGTTTACAGGAAATTAACAAAAGCTTAATACAATTTTTTTTTTTAATTCCAGAATTTGTGGCGGAAATTTTCAAAATTTCCTTGCAAAATTCATAGCCTTTTGGGAGGGAAAATCAACATATTCCCTTGCAAAATTCGTAGCCTTTTGCGAGGGAAAATCAAAATGTTCCCTTGCAAATTTTGCAACGGAAATTTAAACAGCCCTTGCAAATTCTACTACGGAAATTTGCAAGGGAAATTACACTCGCAATTTTCGTCGCAATCTGCGACGGAAAAACACTGTAGATAGGTCTGTTGTTAGCAAGGGAAATTTACTTTTTTGCAAGGGAACTTTTCCGTAGCAATTTGCGAGGGAATTTTCATATGACAAATTTCTCTTGCAAATCTATTTGCGACGAGGGTTTTAGCGAGGGACCGTGTTCCCTTGCAAATTCCGTTGCAGACAGTTTTTGTAAGGGAATTTTGCTGTTTTGCAAGGGAATTTTTCCCTCGCTGATTGTGAATTTTCTAGTAGTGGATCTATTTTATCTTTCTATTTTTACTAATTTTTAATAATCGTTAGATTAAATATAAACAAACGGTCTCTAATATAATTATTTTATTTTATTTTTCTTCTTTCTCCTTTATTATTTTCAACTAACTACATATGTTGTTTCTCTTTCTTTATGATTGATTTAAATATAATCTAACAGTGATAAAATAATAATAAGAGTAAAAAAATTAAATAGATTGGAAATATAACCATCTCCAAGATAAAAACACTAATATTCAATAATTTCAATTCTTGTATCTCACAACACTAATACCATTAACACCAAATAGATTGGAATTTTTTTCTGAATTTTTTTTTGGGAGATAAGGTATTATTACTTTTTTCATGCCACTTTTTCCTTTTTTTTTTGGTAAACTCATGCCACTTCTTTATATAATCTTTATGTCACAATCTTAATTAACAGTGGAGGAGAAAAAAAAGTGAAAATATTATATTTTATTAGTGCTATAGATAAATAGATAATGAATAGGTTATTTTACTTATTTTTTTATATCTATTTTACCTATTACTCTCCAAAATGGCAACATTGTTAGATCGGATCTCAAGAGCAGAGATAAATAATAAAGATTAATTGAGATTCTGATCTAACGGTATTGGAGAGAGGTAGGTAAGGTAAACATAAAAGAAAATTAGTAAAATAATTTATCCCTTTTTAAACTAGTTTTATGAAAAGTTCATAAAAAACATAAGGGAGAAGTTTTTCTGTCTACCTTTCTTAATATCGTTAGATTACAATCTCATCCAATGGTAAAATTTTACAAAATAAAACAAATAGTTTTGCCCCTTCCTCTCTCCCATTACCTCCCATCCTTTCTCTCCCCTCGCACCCCCTTCGACCACCATCATGAATGTCTCCATTTGGAACAAGTACTTGAGGAACATTATCGTAGCCTTATCTACATCCAAATCACAAGCGCGCAAGAATCTTCTAATCATAAAATCACTACATCCTGCCAACAAAGGGTCAACTCAAATTTCAACTACTTGCTTCCTAATCAGTGATGTGGTGAACAAACATATCGAGCATCAGAAATTTTGCATTTTAATCATAAAAGTTAAGAAAAGGTCAAATTTTGGATATTGCATTATGTTTAATCCAATGATCTGTATCATGTTTCCCAAATCGTTCGACCTTTATTTTATCTAATGATGATGGTGGTCGAAGAGGGTGGGAGGAGAGAGAAAATGTGGGAGGCAGTGAAAGAGAGAAAATGGTAAAAGAGTTTGTTTTATCCTGTGAATTTCAATCGATGGATGAGATTATAATCTAACGACGTTAACAAAGGTAGAAAAAGGTAGGCAAAATAACCTGTCTCAAAATATAATTATATTGTTTTTAGAGATAGGATATTGTTACTACCAATGTCACTACCAGTTTGTTTCACCATTAAATCGATTATAATGATCCAACGGTTATATTTATTTTCACCTTTGTATGGTTATGATTCCCTATATTTAATGTGAAAGCATTGAATATGGGGAATCATAACTATATAAAGGTGAAAACAAATATAAAATATTAAATATAAGGAGAAGAAAGAAGTTTTTTAGAAAGTTAAATCAGAATTGTTGGATCAACATAATCATCTAATGGTGAAACAAACTTGTAGTGACATTGGTAATAACACTAGTTGGTAGTAACAATATTCTATCTCTTTTTTTATACTTTTCATAAAACTAGTTTAAAAAGAAATAGATTATTGTACCAATATTTTTTCATGCCTACCACTTTCGAACACCGTTAAATCAGAATTTTAACTAACCTTTATCATTTTCTCTCCTCTTAAGATTATGATCTAACGATGTTAGAGAGTTGTACGTAATGTAGGAATAAAAAAGTACCCGTTTAAAATATATATAAATACAGGGCAGTTATATTTACTACTAAAAAATTTTATAACTCTTACTACTAAACTAATCACCATTGATTTTCGTCAATCTAATGATTATAATTTATTGGATACACTTATTAATTAATTATTAATTCTCAATAAATTATAATCGTTAGATTGACGAAAATCAACGGTGATTAGTTTAGTAGTAAGAGTTGTAAAACTTTTCAGTAGTAAGTATAACATCTCCCATATAAATATATGCCAACTTGTTGACTCGATTATACTGCATACAAACTTTGTTATAAAAAAGTTAATTAACTATAGAGAATAATTTTATCTTGTTAGTTTAAATGAAGGGTTTTATATATGTTATGTTGTAGGACACTTTTAGTGTCATGTTACTCTAATATTTAATGTGGGTCCCACTCAAAAAGAAAAAAAAGAAAAAGAAAATAAGGCGGGTCCCATTTGTCATGTGAGAGTAACATGACACTAAGAATGTCATGCAACATGATATGTATAAAACCCTTAAATGAAAGCGGATGAATTCTTTTTTTCTCACAGGGGACCTAAAGGAAAAAATGATTTTGACATAAAACACATAAACCCTAAATAAGAGACACACACATCATGTACGATTTCGAATGTTTAATGATGTGGTTTAAAATTTGATTGGGCTTTTTTGTTTGATGAAGAATGAGGCCTACGGTGATGCTTAGGGTTCTGAAAAAATAGTTTCTCGGAATCCTCGACAACGCTGCTAACGCTGTCGTTAAGAAGCCGCCACCATCGTCGTCTTCGCCGCCATCTCCGGTGTCTCAAAAACCGGTGTTCGTGGATGCGTTCTTGTACAAGATGAAAAAGAATCGAACTCTTCTGAACAAGATGATTTGGTCACGGAGATCGACCATATTGCATGAATTCGTTGATTTGACGATGAAGATTTACAATGGGAAAACCATTGTTCGTTGTAAGATCATTGAGGGAAAAATGGGTCATAAATTTGGAGAGTTTGCTCTTACCAGAAAATGCAAAACCACAGAACAATCTAACACCAAAAATGTTAAACAACTTAAGAAAAATTTGGAGAGTTTGCTTTTTGAATTAGGGGTTATGTTTTTCTAAGGATTCTACACACTTTTGGTTTTCACCTCAAGGCAAATGGATGACTACACAAGGAACTAGAAATCCAAGCTCGTCACCTATAGCCGCACGGTTCGCCCGAAAAATAAAGGAAGAAGAATGAATGAGCTTATGTTCAAATTTTAGATATTTAATGTAACGCCCGGCCGCTTCAAGAATCAATGACTATCCTCATATACTAACACGAGACTTTTCAGTGTGCTTTTTCCTCACTCGCACACTTCCCGGGAAAACTTCCCAGGAGGTCACCCATCCCAGAATTGCTCCAAGTCAAGCACACTTAACTATGGAGTTCTTCCGTTCCGGGCTACCGAAAAGAAAATGCATCTTGTTAGTATAGGTAGTACCAATTAATTCTTATAAGCTATCCCAAACTGTGCAGTCTCATACCTGCACAGCCTTTGGAATCCCTCTCTTTTGGGGTGTCAATTCGATTTATTCATGTAACCCCCTGCTGGAAGCCTGTCAGGAGTCGCTCATTGTCCATGCCCTTTCGCACCGGCGATCACTCCCCGCCCTCGTCAGCGCTCGAGATGTTACATGCCCACCAGCTTCCAGCCGGTTCGTCCTCAAACCACATCGTACTGGAAGAGAGGCCCTGCTCTGATACCACTTGTAACGCCTGGCCGCTTCAAGAATCAATGACTATCCCCACATACTAACACGAGACTTTTCTGTGTGCTTTTTCCTCACTCGCTCACTTCCCGGGAAAACTTCCCAGGAGGTCACCCATCCCAGAATTGCTCCAAGTCAAGCACGCTTAACTATGGAGTTCTTCCGTTCCGGGCTATCGAAAAGAAAATGCATTTTGTTAGTATAGGTAGTACCAATTAATTCTTATAAGCTATCCCAAACTGTGCAGTCTCATACCTGCACAGCCTTTGGAATCCCTCTCTTTCGGGTGTCGATTCGATTCATTCATGTAACCCCCTACTGGAAGCCTGTCAGGAGCCGCTCCTTGTCCATGCCCTTTCGCACCGCGATCACTCCCCGCCCTCGTCAGCGCTCGGGATGTTACATGCCCACCAGCTTCCACCTGGTTCGTCCTCAAACCACACCGTATTGGAAGAGAGGCCCTGCTCTGATACCACTTGTAATGCCCGGCAGCTTCAAGAATCAATGACTATCCCCACATACTAACACGAGACTTTTCAGTGTGCTTTTTCCTCACTCGCACACTTCCTGGGAAAACTTCTCAAGAGGTCACCCATCCCAGAATTGCTCCAAGTCAAGCACGCTTAACTATGGAGTTCTTCCATTCCGGGTACCGAAAAGAAAATGCATCTTGTTAGTATAGGTAGTACCAATTAATTCTTATAAGCTATCCCAAACTGTGCAGTCTCATACCTGCACAGCCTTTGGAATCCCTCTCTTTCGGGTATCGATTCGATTCATTCATGTAACCCCCTGCTGGAAGCCTGTCAGGAGCTGCTCATTGTCCATGCCCTTTCGCACCGGCGATCACTCCCCGCCCTCGTCAGCGCTCGGGATGTTACATTTAACGTGCTTAAAGTCAAAGCAATTTCAAGCGATATTCCAATTACGTCTTCTCATCCATTTAACTCATCTCGCTTGATTATAAACCTTCAATAATATTATTTTATTATGTTCGATTAAATTATTTTTAAGTTCTGATAACTTTTGGCTATTAGCAATTATATCCCAAAACTCTCATTTTTTGTACTTTTTACAAAAATACCTTATTTTTACCTAATTAGATTTGTAACCTAATTAGACAATTAATTTCACATTTAAATCATTAATTAATTCTTAAATCCATATTACACAGGTTAGGGTTATTATATTCACCTGACCTGTTTTAAAATTTTGACCGCAAAATTCAAATCCTACATGTCTCTAAACTCAGAAAACTGCCGGAGAATCACGTGAAACATATCAGCAGCAAGGCAAGCTGATATGCCACCGGCCCAATCCTATGTATAATCCAGTAAGATCCTATAAATATAGAACTCAACTTCCTTACCCTGAGAGCCCGACCAATACCTGTCACAGGCGACAACCTCACAAAGATATGATCTCCTGCATTAAATTCAAAAGGTCGATGTTTAAGATCATAATAGCTCTTCTGACCACTCTGAGCCTGTTGCAATGTCTCTCTGATCAATTTAATCTGCTTCGTAGTGCTCTGTACCAAGTTTGATCCAATCAACTACCTCTCTCTAACCTCGATCCAACACGTAGGTATCCTACACCTCCGGCTATACAAAGCCTCATAAGGCGCTATACCCAAACTGGAATGATAACTATTGTTATATAAAAACTCCACCAGTGGAAGGTATCGGTTCCACGCAGTTCCCTGCTCCAACGTGCAAGCTCTCAGCATATCCTCCAGGGTTTGAATAGTCCTCTCTGTTTGACCAGGAGTTTGAGGATGATAAGTCGTACTCAGTCTCAACTGAGTGCCAAAAGCCTCCTACAGTGCTCCCCAGAAGTGAGAAGTGAACCTCGAGTCCCGATTGCTCATAATGCTCTCAGGCACCCCATGAAGCCTCACAATCTCCTTCAGATAAAGCCAAGCCAATTGTTGAGTCGTAAAACTAACCTTCACTGAAAGAAAGTGAGCAGACTTTCTTCAATTTGTCCACTATTACCCAGATAAAATAAAAACAGCCTGAGTCCGAGGTAACCCAACAACAAAGTTTATGGAAATGCTAAACCATTTTCATTCAGGAATATCTAGAGGTTGAAGCTTACTAGAAGGCCTCTCATGTTCAATCTTTACCTTCTGACAAATGAGACATCTAGAAACATACTTAACTATGTCCTTTTTCAATGCAGACAACCAGAAATTTAATTTGAAATCATGGTACATCTTTGTAGCTCCAGGGTGACTAAAGTATTGTCCTCTATGAGCTTCTGCCAATATATCATTCACCAACTGACCCTTTGGTATGATAACCCTCTTTTGATATAGGATTGAGCCTTGACTATCAAAGGAAATATCACACTAATCTGTCATAGACACAGTGTTCTCATCATGTATTTGAGCTGCATAAATTCTATCAAACAACACATTTTGAATTGTATAAATATTTATCAAAAGACTAACTTCGCCTCCACTGATAACCATATTCATGTCATGAAATTGTTCCATCAAATGATATTCTACCATCATAACACTAGCAATATTGATTGCCTTCCTACTCAAAGCATTAGCTACTACATTAGCCTTCCCAAGATAGTATTTCAATTAAAAATCATAATCCTTTATGTACTCCATCCATCTTCTCTGTCTCATATTCAATTCTTTTTTATCAAACAGATATTTCAAACTTTTGTGGTCATTATACACAATGAAACTAAAACCATACAGAAAGTGCCACCATATCTTCAAGGCAAACACTACGACTGCTAGATCCAAATTATGAGTAGGGTAATTCTTCTCATTTGGCTTCAACTGTCTCTAACCATAGGCTAAAACCTTTTTCTCTTTTATTAACACACATTCTAAGCCCATCTTAGAAGCGTCACAATATATCTCGAACTCACTTTCAGGATCCAAAAGAGTCAACAACGGGCCATCGTTAATTTCTTTTTCAGCTCCTAAAAACACTCTTCACACTCCTGGGTCCACACAAACAAAGTACCTTTTCTTGTCAATCGGGTCAATGGAAAAACCATTGTAGAAAACCCTTTAATCAACCTTCGATAATTCCCGCTAAGCCTAGAAAGCTTTGAATCTCTGTAACTGTCTTGGGTTTTTCCCAATCTATCACTGCCTCTATTTTGCTAGGATCCACTGCCACTCCCTGAGCAAAGTTGACATGACCCAGAAAATCAATAGAATCCAACCAGAAGTAACATTTTGATAACTTAGCATATAATTGTTTCTCCTTCAGACTCTGCAATACTGTCCTAACATGATCAGCATGCTCGGCCTTACCCTTGAATTATATTAGAATATCAGCAATAAACACCACCACAAATTGATCTAGATAAGGCTGAAAAATTTGATTCATATAATCCATGAAGACAACCAGAGCTTTAGTGAGAACAAAAGGAATCACCAAGTACTCATAATGTCCATATCTAGACTAGAATGCATTCTTCGAAACATCCTCTAGCTTAATCTGGGTATAATGATATCCCGATCACAAATCAATCTTAGAGAAAACTCGTGCACCCCTCAACTGATCCAACAGATCATCAATGTGAGGCAATGAGTACTTATTCTTCACAGTAACTTTATTCAACTGCCTGTAGTATGTCACAATCTCATAGTTCATTCTTTCTTCTTGACGAAGATAGCAGGTGTTCCCCGTAGAGACACGTTTGGCCTGATAAACTGTTTAGCTGACATATCCTCAATCTTTTTCTTCAGCTCAGTCAATTTCAAGGGTCACATCTGATATAAAGCTATAGAGATAGGCCCCACACTAGGCAACAATTCAATAGAAAACTCAATCTCTCTCTCAGAGGGAAGATGGGGAATCTCATCCTAAAAAACCTCAGCAAACTCACTCACCACTAAAATATCATTCAATACTTTTGAAATACCACTCACTAAACCTCCCCATAGCATATAGCCCAATGCCCCTGCCCTCAGCGCTTTTCTAGCCTAAAGGACAAATATACAAGGAGCAAAACTAGCAGGAGCATCAGAAGAAGACATTATTAACTTTTTGCCATAACAATCTATCATAGCACAGTTCAACACAGTTCTTAGATAGCCAGTCCATACCCAAGATAACCTTAATATCAATCATGGGTATGTTAGTACATAGGTGTCCTAGAGACAATTTAAGAGTCAAATGGACCCATATATTTCTTTATTGTTATGAATAAATTTTATGAATAAAAGCATTCTTTATCTTGTTTCATATTGCATGTCTCAAATATTGAATATGAGTAACTGGATAAAGCCCTTGGAATGGAACGAGTGTCACATTGAGGATCTATGATAGAGATCACGATCATAAGGGCTCAAGACACCACACATCCATTGCAAAAAATATGTTCCTAGACTAGAGATACCGAGAATAGGCATTGGTTATCTCGGGTAAGACTAGCACGACTCAGCTACTTGCATGGAGATGCAAGATAGAGTCCTCGTGAGCTACAGACATGGAGATATCTTAGCTGACTCATGGGTGAACTTATTGGACAATAGCTCGCACTGAATTGTGTAATAGCCCATTGTACACCGGTATTGTTAACATTAATTATGATATTAAGCACAGTTACAATCACAGCAATTCATTTATAAAAATGCGAGTAAACTTTTTCCGTTATTACGCGAGAATTTAAAACAATAAAAAGCGTAATAATTAAAAGTTGTGACCGTAACTGTAAACTCTTGAGGAATACTTATTTAGACTACTTTTATAACTTATTTTAGTTACTACAAGTCACTAAGGGGTTCCCATAAACTCACTTAGCCAATTTCTCAATTTTACGTTTTCTACTTATCCGAACATGGTTCGGTCTTTAATTTTCTGCGGATGAAACGCATTCTACAAGCCTCCTATCTTTTGATATGTTATTCTACATTAAATCACCTTTCTAGGAAGCTATCACACGAGTTATTTAGAGCTCGTTTGCTCCAGATATCGCTGTTTAAAGTTGGACAAGCAAAATTGCCAACCAACCCCAAAACAGCTCCAAATATCTCTCACTCACGGATTACTGCAGAACATCCACTCAACCAATTGCTCTTAAATTTTTATAAAACAAATTACACATCAAGCTTCAATTTTTTACATCATACACTTAATTTTACAAAGAAACGAAGCGGGAATAAATTTCCCAAAACCGGTCCAGAACTGCCACAAGTGCAATGAGCAAATAGGCAGTCTTCACTCTCGGCCTTCTACAGGCCGGAGCTCAAACCCTGAATTTCCCAAATTTTACCACAAGGTAGAGGACATCTCAAGCTTAAAATGGCGTATGGCACGTCCCTATCGGACCTCTGTGGAGGGAGATATGCTCTCCCTAAGTTTGCCTAAATTATGCCAATTTCTAAAAATTTCGCCAGAGTTTCCTTTGTTTTTACAACAATCCCCAAATTTGCTAACGTAATCTAGGACCTCAAATGTGCCTAATAATCATTGGGTGGCACACACAAGGACCAACAATGCCTTGGGGCACTTATAACCCTTCACAGTTTATTTTACTTATATAATACGTATCACATTGGTTACTTTATTATTACTCAATACGTTTCAATCATCAAAGTCCAATTAAATGCATTGGCTAAACATACACATAGTCATAATCCTAAAATAGGCATATTGACCTTTCATCATATTACATATGCTTCACATTACCCAAGGTCCAATTACAATCTTTGCAATTATCCAATTACAGCATAATTCATAAATCTTCAAATGCTATAAATTACTTGTATCTAGACTTAGGAAAAATAGCATGAACAAATATGAACATAAAACTCATCCTATCAATAAATACAATCTTCATGCCCTAAATCTAGCCTAGGCCCAACGGCCATCAAAATGCAAAAAGCATAAAGTCCACCAACGACTCATCCTACGGGCTTCTTGTCCGCCGCTCCTGTGCCACTGCTACCTTCTGAAATAATGCCTCCAAGACGGGGTGAGATATACGAATATATCTCAGTAACCCAGAGGTTCCGGAGAAAACTCCGTCCAATGGCTCACTTCGATGCATATAAATAATATAAAACAACATCTTGAAAAATAGGATATAGCAAGGGATTTAGAGAAACTGGGAATCATAGGGATACAAAATACGACGAAGCTGGAATGGTAGCTACCAATACCACGCAACGTCCTGCCTAATGGCTCGGCATATAAACGTACGGGTCTCATCCAAGGCGTGTTCCAAGAACATCGAACCAAGGTACCCCTCCCATCCATATACACCCGAGACTTCCTAGTGTGCTCCTATCCGGATCACACACCACGACCCTAGGTCAACTGGAACTCCCTCTCGGAGACCTATCCAGTGGAAGTCCGCAACGCCCGAAGGCAAACTGTCTACTGGCCAAAGACTCGATACATCCTATTTACCAACATGCATACTAAATGCATGATCATGTTATTCTACATTACTTACATACATTTCCTACCATCACCCTCAACGGGCATAATGGAACACACAAGGGGATCAACCCCCTGTACCAAGAGGTTACCTTAATAAGCCTCTCCTCTTAGCTCCAAAGCAGTATATTTTCCAAGCTCGTCACTCAACAGAAATGCCTACACATAGGACATTTCTAATTACTTAAAACTCATACGAACACATGCCAGTTATTAATTATACAAGTATTGTTTCAATCACTTACCTCAATCCCACTTGGTCCAAGACCAAGGGCAATCCACCGACTCACGGTTCGGGGTTCAAATCAATGTACGGCAACCTACAACAACCATGTACGAATCATCAGTACACGGCAATTCTATCAGAATACGAAAAATGTCAAAACCACCCCTACACCCTTGTAGGTTCGGCCAAACATGTGCAAATTTGTATTTTATTTTTCTAAATTTTCTTTCTCATTTTATTAGGCATCCTTAGGTTGCCAAAAGGCCATATCAAGTGCCGTTTTTCATTTTACGTCTTTTAAACGTCTTTTTGCTTAATATTTTGCTCTATGTCCAATTAAACACTCAACACTACCAACTATTTTTCCATTGGTTTTCCAACCTTCTAACCACCACACAACTCATCTAATTACCATTTAACACATAGTACATGACTCAAATAATTTCCAACAACATCCATTCCCTAATTTCCTTTAAAGGCCGAATTGTACCTCAATGCCACACCAAAGAATTTCAATCAATTTTAACCACTCCATACCTCATACAATCCCGTTATATCACCATACAATCATGCCACAATCCCATCATTCAATCCTTAGAACAATTTTCCAACTCAAAGTCATGACATCCTAAAAATTTTCCAAGTTAAAAATTCACATTTTTCATCAATAATTTTTATTGCATTTATGGCTACTACACATCATTCTAAGGCATATTCATGTACAAACATTTTTCATTTGAGCTCTCTAAACACATCAATCAACCATGCCCTCTTTAGGGTTCATAAATTCAATCACAAGATTAAACCATTGAAATACAAGGAAACTTACACAAAAGCTTAGCACAAGGCTCCTCCTAAACATATCCAACCATTGGAGCTCCAAACAACTCCATGAACACAAAATCTCCCAACAAATTCGTGACTGATGTTTGCCTAGATCTCACTAATGAGAGGGTTCAAGGCTTAAGAGTACTACCAATGGCTTTAGAAGGTGTTTTCCATCAAGTTTCAAGACAAGAATCAATGGATTTGGTGGAGAAATGATCAAGTTATGGAAGAAATGAAAAATGAAGTGAATATGGCCATGGTGGGGGTGATCCACGATTTTTGGAGAGAGAAAGGAGTGTGAAGATGGTGATGAATAGTCATGCACATGTGGCTTTAGTTGGCTTAAGTGAGGTGGGCCCCACCGCCACCTCACGCGATTTCAAATTCATTTGAATTTCCCTCTGATTCCACTAAACGTCCATAAATTCACAATCTATTTAGAAACTCTAATTTTTAACATTAACCATTGTCCTTTAATTACCCTTGATCAGATGAATCTGGAGTTTTCCGGTCGTTCGGAGAAAATGTTGTTTTAAACTGTTGCGCACGCTGTTTGCGCGCTTCCTCAAACTTATTTATTTCCACCAAATTTTATCAGAAATCATATTTCCTAGTTCTGTAAACCATTTATAACTCATATTTAAAACCTAGAGCTCAAAACTCAATCGGCACGCTTTACGGTGCATCTGTACCGCGGTATTTTACCCGGTAAAACACTATTCACTGAATTTTCTGAAACTTGCCTTACCACTCAATTTTTCGTTCTGAATCCATTTCCAGGGTTATTTTTATCATCTGAGATCTTCTACTCAATTTTTATCTTCCTAGGGTTGCGTATTGGCTAATTACCGTTTTGTCCCTTCTTTGTATTTTGGCCTAATGTTCAGGATTTTCACTAATCCTTCCGTTTAATTCTCATTTAATATTTTAATATTTGATTTAGAATTGCAAGGTGTTATAAATTGACCCACAAAGAGACACTACAAGGAAATCTCACAAATAGTATCAATAGGTAATGTCTCTTATTATTTGGATGTGTCTTTCCTTAGACCTGACGTTGTCACATAAATCTGTTCTCTGGAAGGCTTGCTTTGATTGTATACCTTGTTTGTCTGAAACATGGAGACTCCTAGGTATACTTTTGGGCATACCCTAAGGACTCAGGGCCAGTGTGACAAGCTAAAGGACATTGTCAATCTCTGTGAGAGAATAGGTTATCTGTAGACCGGTGAAACCGGGATGACATTTACGGACTCAGGAATCTATGCATAGTA
The DNA here is from genome assembly GCF_033153095.1 of Gastrolobium bilobum. Lineage (NCBI taxonomy): Eukaryota > Viridiplantae > Streptophyta > Magnoliopsida > Fabales > Fabaceae > Gastrolobium > Gastrolobium bilobum. The sequence goes on along the minus strand of NW_026897162.1, from coordinate 75,864 downwards.
AAGGTGTCTTGAGATGGCCCGCTCTTTAGAGTCCTTAAATGAAGATTCCCTGTTTCGGCAAAAGCTAACCCTAGACCGCAGGGGTTGATACATTTACCTTGACCTAGGTCAATAGGATGAATAACCAAGACGAAAGGACAATTCACACGGTAACCAAATAGGTATGATAGGTTGATCATTTGATGAACTCAACTAGCTCTGGAACAACAAAGCATTGCTAGTGCTCTGTGTTGTCATTAGATGGATTGGGCATAATGGGCCCAAGCCCATATATGTCAATGGCTATGTTGGGCCTGATGGGTCGCACATAAACACCTTAAGTTGTCTTGAATTCTAACATATGTGGTTTGGGCCTAATAAGGGATAATAGGCCTAAGTTGGTAAAGCCTACATATTGGGCCAAGAGAGAATAGGTGGCATCATGGGCCAAGTTGGACTTGATCCATGATGTAACCTAATTAATTTAAATGTTAAATTAATAAAATTAATTTGAATTCTAATTTTAAATTTCTAATTTGAAATTTGAATTTAAATAAAAATAATTTGAATTCTAATTTCGAAGTTCGAATTGGAAATTTGAATTTAATTTAAATTCTATTTTTGAATTTCAAATTTCAAATTTGAATTTAAATATAGTTATTAAATTAGATTTAATCTTTGAAATTTGAAATTTAAAAATAGAATTTAAATTATATTTAATGAAGATGGAGAAAATAAAGGAAACCAATCAATTAGATTGATTGACCAATATTAAGGAAACCAATTAATTAAATTAATTAATTGAAATTGGGAAAACCAATCAATTGGATAAAATTAAAGAAACTACCCAATAAGATTGAGATAAGATGAGGGTGCTAATTTGACCTAGTCTTAGGTTAATGAGGCGCCACATATATAGCCTCTTTTCTTCCTTAGTTTTGTAACTCTTCTACTCTGATTTTCTTCACTGAAACCCTAGCCAACACACACATCAGTGTGGCGGCTAACTCTCCCTCTCTTGGGATCACCATTGGCGCCACTCACCTTCTTCTTTTCTCTTGAGTCTAGCGACCTCCATTGAAGGGCATTGGGTGTTCGAAGAAGTGTTCTTCTATTACAAGACAACAAGGTGGTGTGGATCTCCGTCGAAGGATTTGTGTTCTTCAAGTCTGCAGAATTGATCAAGAACGCATTTGATCAGGAACGTTAATCCGAATAAAAGTATCAACTTTAAATCCTCTAACATGTCTATTGCATAATTCATGGGTTGAACATGCTTGAGGGTGGGCAAATGTTGCCTCTTGCACACAAAAAAGTTTTAATTTTTCCCTCCTTTATATTCATGGCCTACAAGAGGCAACTTTCAAGGTAGACATATAAAGTCCATCATATAGTCTCGGCCCTCATATTTAAATGCAACATCATTGCACAAATATGAGTATAACACTTCTCTCCAGTAGCAGTAACCACTTTCATTGGAGGAGAAATTTTGTACATATGAAAATTTAACCTGAAGGCCATAAAGTCAGACATACAAGAGTTTGTAGCTCCTGAGTCAAACAAAACCTCTATATCATAAACATCGATATAAATTGTACCTTTTACCAAGTTTGGCACTTTGTCAGCCTGCTGCTATTTATGGCATAAACTCTGCCAACAGTCCAAGATTCAATCATAGGTGGTACACCAGAAGTCACCTATACATTTACAACCTTGATTTCCCTTTCAGGACAATTTCTAGAAAAGTTACCAGCTTTGCCACATTTAATGCATATTAGTTGACCTCGATAACAGAGTCCATGGTGCTCTTTCCCACAACCTTCGCATTTAGGAGCAGGTAGTCTTGCAGAAGTACAACTTTCTTGAACTTATCAAATGGTTGCTTCACCTGCAAGTTACCACCTTTACCTTTATCATTAGTTTTATTATTCTTCCAAGAAGAAGTATAAAAACTAGCTTTCTTTGGTTCTAAATCCTTAATTTTCATTTTCTTTTGTCTCATATCAACATCTTCAATAGCTCGACATTGAATAACCAGAGGATCCAACTCTTTAGCCGTATTCCCAGCAATCTTTCTCTCAATCTTTTCATTGAGACACATTTTGAATTTAGCAACTAGATCCTCCTGATCAAGTATATTCTTCCTATACCTCGAGTATATCACCAAGTCATTATATTTTGCAAAATATTCATCTACTGTCATGTCTCCCTAGACTAATTCCTGATACTCCTTATGCTTCCTCTCACGTGCATCATCAGGAAAGTATTTGGCCAGGCAAGTGTCTTCAAACAATTGTCAAGTAATCACTTGACCTTGCTGTCTCATCAGATAAGAAGTGTTCATCCACCAGTCGTGGGCATCACCCTCCAACATATAAGTAGCACACACGAGTTTGTAATGATTTAGAGATTCCATCACTATAAAAATCTTCTCAAGAGCTTGAAGCCACTTAGCAGCTTCAACTGGATTATAACCACCAGAAAAGCCAGGTGGTTTATGCTTCCAGAAAGCATTAATTCGCCTTTCTCTAGTTTCGACATCCTCCATCATAACAACATGATGGCTTACCCCTCCACTAACACTCTCAGTATGGCGACTAGTTCCCCTTGTGTGGTGACTGGCCTTAGCCTCCGAGTTACCCACTCCACCCTTTACATGAAGAGCTTGCGGAGTAGGCGTAGTAGTATGAGGGTGAGGAGTGGGTGGTCGTTTCTCATTTTTAGCACCCCTCATAGCCCTCAACTCAACCATTAAAGCGTTCATCACTGTCTGATTAGTCAACATAACATGTTGACTATTTTTCATTAGAACTTCATTTGCTTGACGATTTGCAGTCATCTCCCTTTGCATGGCCGCCATAGTGGCTACCAAAGGGTTAGGATGCACACTAGCACTGGTTGCCTCTTGGTCACCATGATTTCTAACAAAAATAACCAGAACAAGATTTGACTGATCATTGGCATTGTTTGCCTCAGGGTTGCATCGGGTCCTCGTCAAGATACTACACATGTTACACAAAGAAATGAGTTGATCAGGCCCACACTCAGTGATCACACATGCATTAATCACAATGAATTCCTAAAGCAACTACAAAGCAATTTAGACAAAACAACAATCCGCAAGTTTTCCTAAGAAACTGCTCTGATACCATTAAATGTAACACCCTGTTCTAGAACCGGTTTGTTATCCTTGCATATGATATTAAGGGCAGTTACAATCACTGTAGTTGATTAAAATACAGATAAATTTTCTTCATTTTAAACAATTATCTTTTACTTCTTAAAATATTTTTTTTTATTTATAAACAATTCAAATTGTAATTATAACTCATACAAATTATGGAAACATCTATCCTCACTTAAACATATCATACCACCATGAAGTTCCCATAAACAACATGGCTTGACACGACCATGATAATAATTAATCACACAAGGTGATAATCTCCTACCAACATCGCCCAAACAAAACGGACAGAGCTTCGTTTGTTTTCGGACATCTAGGGATAATTCCCACATGATATATAAACTTGATAAACAGTTCAATAATACTATCACATATACACATAATATCATGATTTACAATCCTCCAATGAATCATATACATTATATATCATTTGGCAAAAGAAATGCATAAATCATATCAATATATACATACTCTTAACATCATGCCCATCAGTGTAACAAAAGTGACATGGACATCTCTCATGCTCACCAAATACCAAGATAACAGAAAAGACATATGTATGCGTGTGTGTGTGTGTGTGTGTGTGTGTGTATGTGTATATGTGTATATATAAATACAAATCCCACAATTATGCAATGTCATGGCAACTAGTCCTGCCTCGTACATGAATCATATACATTATAGATCGTTCCAAGTAATAAAGTGATAAGAAAAGTATCGTCTCCACAGGGATTGGGTCGAATATCAACTAATTGTTCCTTTTAAGAATGGAAGAACAAGAGTTGATTTGAAAGTAATGGTGTTTGTAACAATTGTGAGTTATTCAATAATTTATGAACAATTCAAGAGAAGTTGAAAACTTAAAGCAAAAGGGGTTGAGATTTGAGAAAATATTGTAAGAAAACTATTACAATAAAGGACGCCAACACCTTTCCGATCCCCACCTTGTAATAATGATTAATATTTATGTTTAATTACCCAATTGATCAAACAACTCACCATCTATAATTAATTAGTTAAGCCATAATCCCTTAGTGATCTTAACCTTATTAACCCTATTGAAATCCTAATCCCTTAGAAATCCCTTTTCAAGTTAATCTTTAAGCCCAATGAATTTTCACATTTGCAGTTCATATAGCCTATCCCTAGTGCATACATGAACAGTTATCTTACCATTTGTCAGGAATTAGAATCCCAATATCCCTATTGCGAACCCTAACCCTCGCAATCCTAATAGAGTCGCGAATTCTAAAAGAGTTATGGGATGAAGAACAGAGTAAAATAAATTCAATTGAATAATTAACCATAAACTTAACCAAAATACAAGGGGTTCACATCAAGGGTTGTGACCCTTACCACAATATAAAAGACTAGCCAGACATATTCATGTCTGACAAATTAAAGTATTGCAAAGAATGCATAAAACAAATAATAACTGGGAAATTGAGAGAAGAAGACAATCTTCGCTCCAAACCCTTGCTTCGATCTCTGCCTCCGTTTCTCTCTGTCTCAAAAGTCGTTTTAATTTGCTTTCTGACTTCTTTTTATAGGCATTAATCCAATCAGGTAAGAATCTTATCAAAGATTTGATTTTTCTTCCGTTTTCAACAACTTTACAATCACAGAATTAAAGTTACGAAAACCGACGCCATCCGCGCCAATTCCACGCGATTCGCGTGACGAGACAGTGAAGACAGTGAAGATTGGCGCGACTAGCTTGAAATTCACGCCATTAGCGTGAAGTATTACTTTCTTCCTTCCACTTGGCACGATTGGCGTGGAGAATCCTTAAGTTTTCACGCTAATAGCGTGAAATTCACGCTATTAGCGTGAGAATGCAGTGGACTCCTTCACTTGGCGCTAGTTGCATGAAGTTGGCGCTAATGGCGTGAAGTTGGCGCCATTAGCGTGAACTTGGCGCCATTTGCTTGTTTTTCTGCTTTCCTCCTATAAAAACATAAAATCTGAGTGAAAGTGTGCCTGAAGATGGATTATCAATAATTCCTCAAAAACAATAACTTTATTACTGAATTACTGTAAAATCCTTAATCTTTTTACTCTGAAATATCTATATGCTGAAGACACATCAGTACCCTATGATGTTCCTGCACCGTTAGTACCTACACCTGAAATCCCCATAATGCGAGGTGAGATATACTCATATATCTCAATAAACCAAGGGTCCTTGGAGATTCCTCCACCCCCAAGTTCACTTCAGCATAAAAACAATAAATCATATGATACAAATATACATATCCATGCTATGAAAACAATGTTCATCCAAAGATTCCTCCAGAATGCTCATGTCACAATAACAATAAATCCTACTGGCCAGAGAACCTACACTCTATGAATTACACAAGGAAACATCATTGATACATACGAAGTGTAAACACTTCGCATACACATACATATATCCAAAGCACCATATCAAATCTATGCAATTATATATACCACATAAACCACTACTCCTTTAGAGCATGGTGGAACAAGCACGAGATAAATCCCAAGATCCGAAAGCTTACTTGCAGTAGCTTTCTATCCAACCTTTCTCGTAGACAAAGTGTCCAACCACAGGAAACAACCACACCAACTCGATCTAATGTGAGGTTCAAGTATCCAATGGCTGCCCACTCTCTAATCCACTACTTGAATAACTCCTAGAATTCAATGACAATAAGCAATATCAATCACAAATAGTCAACTACTTACTTTGCAAGAAACGCTCTAAAATCACTTGGAATTTTCAAAAATATCACACCAAGTCCAAATGATGATCTAACTCCTTTTATATCGTTTATTTAAGTTCCTTGACATATTTTCGCTACACATGCCTCTAACCACATCAACCATGGGAGTATAGCATTATGTAACTCTAGAAATCAAATGTTCATAAACTTGGATGAGAATGAGATTTCTTACCACCAATGGCTTCACAATCATGCAAGGGGTAGATGTCAACTCTTCAATGAGATCAAACAAGTCTCCCTTGCTCAAAATCTCCTCCAAACCGCCACCTCTCATTCCATTTTTCTCTTCACACACACTTTTTCAACTCTTTTTGAATTAAGGTTATGTTTGTCTAAGGATTCTACACACTTTTGGTTTTCAACTCAAGGCAAACGGATGACTACACAAGGAACTAGAAATCCAAGCTCCTCACCTATGCATGGCCTCACGGTTTGCACGAAGAATAAAGGAAGAATGAATGAATGAACTTCTGTCCAAATTTTAGATATTAACGTGTTTAAAGTCAAAGCAATTTCAAGCGATATTCCAGTTAGGTTCTCTCATCCATTTAACTCATCTAGCTTGATTATAAACCTTCACTAATATTATTTTATAATGTTTTATTCAATTATTTTTAAGTTCCGTTAACTTTTGCCTACTAGCAATTGTATCTCAAAACTCAATTTTTGCACTTTTTCCAAAAATGTTTTATTTTTATCTAATTAAATTTTTAACCTAATTCAACCATTAATTTCACGTTTAAATTATTAATTAATTCTTAAATTCATATTACACCCTTTAGGGTTATTATAATCGCTTGCTCTAATTTGGCGTGACCCATTGGGAACCTTTTCCAGGCTCAACCCAAATAAACATGATACATTGAAATTGGGAAACATGATACAAGTGCTTTCTTTTTTCTTCATTCATGCCTTTTCTTCTTTCTTCATAGTGCTTTCTTTTGGTTTTTCCAAAGGATAATAGAACTGTAGAAATTAGGAAACGTGATACATTGACCTCCCATTCTTCCACTTTGACTTTTGTCCCCTTTCTACAAATGACCAACTTCATACCAATTCTCAGAAAGCATAATGTTAACAATCTATAATGGATATTATGATTCTATATTTTCGCATTAAATTTTGTTATCATAAGTTGTCATAGGGTTCTACCTATTTAATTCATAAAGAAATAAAGAAATACAAAAATTCCACTTATAATATTAATATATATATATATATTTGGTAAACCGCACTTATAATTTTAATCTGGTAATTGTTCCGCTCAAGAAACTTAGAATATTTAAATTACTTGTTAAGGTGCCCTTTTATATTTTTTATAAAATTATTTGAATTTAGTTCATATAATTTTTTGTATTATGATATTTGTTCTTATTTTTCATGAAATATTAAATCGACTAATTTTATTTATTAAGGTATTAGTTTTTAAAGAGCCGAAATTTAAAGAGTAAAACTAATGTACTAGCATATGATTGAATAATATCATAATAAATCTATACTAATAAGGAATCTAAGTTAAACTCCGTCGCAATAACTAATAGCATAAAGTTCAATAATTCAATTTTAATCCATTATTACTATTAAACTTGTATTACATTATTTATAATTATATTTTTACTTTTTAAAAATATTTAACTAAAATAATAAATGAAAGTTCAAATTATTTTAATTATATAATAAATAATAATAATAATAATAATAATGGACCAAAATTAAACATAAATAGTTTAATATTACAAAGAATACAGGAGGTGATTCACACAAAGTACAATTAGAAACACAGCCATAAAAAGATATGCAAGGACGAGTGGGCAGTAACTTTATCAATGAATTTACCAATGAGTTTTATTTTTCTTACGTTGTCTCATGCAACACACAAAAAGTAAGTGTGGCTCATTTTTTTGTTTTTCTCTCTTCTTTTTAGTGGGTCTCATCCACTTTTTTGTGTGTTACATGAGACAATTTGTCTCATGCAACATGAGAAAAATAAAACCCCTTAATAATTTGTATCATTATTAATAGGTTATATTTTCCTTATGATACATAAAACAAATAAATTTTCAATACATATAAAAGAGGGATAATTCTCATCTCTATTTTTTCTTTTTATGTTTACTTGTGGATCCTATTTATAATTTTATTTTTATTATATGAGATAATTATTTTCATAAGAAAATTATTTCGTACAGAAAATGAACCAAAATGGCACCAAAAATGTTTCTTGAAAACATCAACAAGCAGATTATAAAAAGGTTGACTTGGTTATGATACTATTCTAAGTTTTTTTTTATAATATTCTAAGTTTCTTGAGCAGAACGCCTATCAAGTTAAAATTATAAGTGGAATTTTTGTATTTCTTTCTTTCTTTATGAATTAAATAGGTAAGACTTAATCATGGATCTGAAGTTTTGATTTGTTGGGTCCCTCCTGAGAATGGGTGGGTTAAACTTAATACTGATGGTGTTTCGAAAGGTAACCCTGGTAGAGCAGCTTGTGGAGGTATACTTCGTGATTTAGAGGGTCAATGGATAGATGTTTTCTCTTATAGAGTGGGTTTATGCAATAACAGCGAAATTATGGGGAATTTTAAAAGGTTTGCAACTAGCTTAGGAAGGAGGATGGAGAAAGGTAATTCTTGAAAGTGATTCGATAACTGTTATCACTTTGCTCACCAAGGTTGATGATGCATCTTGTGAGTCGCATCTGGTGACTCGAATACGGGAATAACTTTCTAGGAGGTGGACAGTTCAATTAGTTCATACTTACATGGAAGGTAACATAGGTGCGGACTGGCAGGCAAATTTCCCTTTGGAGCATCCAGATCAATAGGAGTATATGACTTTTCATTCTCCCCCAGGGAATTAGATGGCTTTTCTTTTCTGATTTTAGTTCTGTTTTTAGATCTAGGAATATTCATGTTTCTGCTTTGAGGTAGTTTTTTTTTTTATTCTGTTTCTGTTGGGCTTGAAGCCTTTTGTTTACCAAAAAAAATAGGTAAGACTTCATGATAACAAAATTTAATGCAAAAATATAAAATTATAATCTATCTGTATATATTCTAACGTTAAACCAAAGTAAATCCCCTTTGTGTTCACACTGTGTGTTCACACTTGAAACCTTCCAAAACGCTGACGTGTCAAACTATGATTCATGTTCAGCTGTGTGTTCACATTGTGTGTTCACACTTGCATTAACATTTAAAAAAAAATCATAATAATGACATTTTATAAAAAACGAAAATCGAAATGGATCATTAATGACCCACCATCATTAATTGTTGTATTGGAAAATGAAAGGTTTTTAAAAATTACATTGCAAGATGAAAGGTTTTTGCATTGGAACCTGCAGAAATTTATTGAACCTTATTGGAAGCTGAAAAGTATAATAACCTTACTTATATGACTTTCAAATTAGAGGGTTATGATGAGAACCTTATGGTCATAAATAGAATGAGAATGAAATTCTAAGAATGTTGATATCCATAATGAGGGTATTCCAGTCAAGTGAATTTTCATCTGTTGTTTTTGACTGCTGAAGCACTAATAGATTGTAGAATAGCTCCAGTGCAGTGAATTTAAGTTAGAGAGCTAATCTAATGATATAAAGATCATGAATGAGGTTAGAATATGAAATGGTGAAGATTGATACCCATATTGGGGTATTTTTGAAAAGTCATTTTTACCAGATATTTTATACTGCTGCAGAAGCAGCCGGTAGAATCCCGGAACGGGAAAAAGATGAGAAAATAGAATGATAGCCCAATATATGCCTAACAAGTCATAATTAGACCAAAAATGTTAAAGTTAAGTTATATGTAAATAAGAGAACAAAGTTCAAATTGCTTGGACAATTTAGTGTAAAAACGTATGGAAGTAAAATTGATGGTGTTGTCAGAATTTTACGAAGTAGTGAGTTCAGTTTTAAATAAATCATATCTCACTCATTTCTTAATCAAATGGAGTGTGTGAGGTACCAAATTGAATCTTAGGATGTCTAGTTTCTTGTCCTAAAATATGAGAATTTTAGGAGCTCACGTTAAAGTTTTCAAAAAAACTCAATGGGCATTGTTCGTTCCCGTCACAGTTTTTACAACAAGCAACAGTGAGTTTGCGAAATTCATATCTCCTTCGTTACTCAACGAAACGAGACGATTCTTGTGACAAATTAAAGATTAATATGTCTAGTATTTGTCATAAATATTACAGAATAAACTGGGCAGTATATAATTACAGAAAAATTAAATAGTCCACGACTATGTTCAAGTGACATTGGATTTACAGTTTACTACTTACATCGGACGTATCTTGGGCTGTACTTGTCAGAATAAGGCTTATAATATATCGTTGAAAAGCTTGTGACATGTAGATTATGATGGTTAAGTATAAGGATATTAGGAAAATTTTGGTAAGATGAGCACGAATTGGTGTTATGTTACATTTCAAAGTTACTAGTCTTGTAATTAACTAGTTTCAAAAGTTACTAGTTTTATTGGTGATAAATAAATTAAATAAAAATCTTATTTGCCTTCCTTTTGATTCATAATCAGCCCATGTAGAGCCATTTGGAGTGGGACTTAGTGTCTTTCATGATTTATCAAAGTTGGTCCCTCCATTAATTATTATAGCTTTGTCTTCTTTTCTTTTACTCAAGTGGACTAGCTCCTCTTCCTTTAGTTAGTGATCAGATCAATAAGTGTAAGTGGGAGGGGATCAATTGAAAGAGAATGATATAATGGTTGAGAAAGTGGACAAAGTGGATGGAAGCAAATTAGACAATTCATTAGTCATTTCTTCACTTATTTGGTCGCTGGTTTCTCTTCTTGATATCAAATCTCTTCACAATTAATTCTTCTAAAAACGTGACAGCCTTAAGGGAACTGAGAAAAGCTAGTAAGTGTAGTCTTGTTACTAAAATTGGAGCTTCAAACTTTTCTCTAACTTCTCTCTAGAATCTCTCCTCCAAAACCTCTCCAAATCACCAATTTTCCTTCACCAAACTTGTTCTCCTCACTCTCCTCTTCACAACCATACCATTTTCATGTTGTGAAACAAATTTTTGTGGTCAACATCCTCATGAACAGCCATGGCTTCGAAGGTTCAAGGAGTTATGGAGTTGTGTTCTTGAGTTCTCTTGAAGAGCACCACTTGTGTGCTTGATTCTCTTGAGTTTTTGTGTAAGTCTCCTAAACTTTTCTTGAAAATCTCATATTTCTCTCTTGTGTTCTTGAGCTCTAACTCTTGAGCATATTTTTGAAGGTGTGTTCTTGTTTAAAGGATCATCCTTATTTGTATAAAGTGAAGCTTGGAGCTAAATGTGTGAGTTTTGAACCAAGAAATGGTTGATTGATGTGTAAAGGTATAATCTTTGAATCCTTGTATGGATTTCATGAAAAAGGAAGAACTTGAACCCTAAAAGAGACACATGATGATTCTGACCTTTTGAGTATAAGGTGGATTAGTTGTGTTAAAAATAAGGTAATCATGGATTAGTAGATTAATTAAGTGTTGGGACTAATTAGTTAAAGAAAGGACAAAGAAATAAGCTTAAAACCTTAATTTACACCCAACCTTTGGAGGGTGATATCTCTCTCATCCCTTGGTCAAATGAGACTCATGATACCTCATTTTAAAGCTGGAGATGTCATTTATATTTTCCTAAAATTTGAGAGTAATATATGTTGTGGTTTATCCAAAAAGTGAATTTCAGTCCAGACTGCCCAAACTCACGTAGTGTAGGGACAATTCCAAAGGTCCAACTTCTAAAATTCATTTCTCTCTCATTACTTACTCAAATTAAGCTTATGATACCTCGAATTAAAGCTATAGGTGTCTAATACAACATATTAAAATTTGAGAGAAATAAGACTTCTAGAACTCACATAGAGACGAAAACCGTGAGGGAAGTTAGGATTCCCTGCACTGCCTAAAAACAGATTTGTGAGTTGAACTTCCAAAAATCATAACTTGAGCTATATAGCTCTGATTAAGGTGTGTGATACCTTTTTGGAAATTTATTTGAGTATAGATTAACATACTAAAAGATGATAATTTTATAACAAGTACGTTGGACACAGGGAGTAGAAAACATAAGCGTGTATAGTAAAAGAAAACCGTAAAAGTGAGATTTAGGTAAAAAGGAATTTATGGGAACCCTTAGAACTTATAATAATTAATGTTCAAGGTTATTAATGACACATATTGATGTTAAATGTCTTGATTAGTGGTAAGATAAGTAAAATATGCTTTAAGCCAAGAGAGTTTATTAAGAGACTAAGTGCCTAATCAGTTATTGTGGACTTAGTGAACAATTCCTTATGAACTAAAAACATGTAATTAAGTAATAAATGGTCTAGACTTGTAATGGGCATATTATTAGCATATACGTATGGAAAGTGGAATCATTAAATGGTTAAGTCTTGTATATGACTTGATTAATTACTATGTAATTAATGATGTGAATGGTTCCTACTCTAGGTGTGCCTAGAGAACCTTGCACTTGAGGATTTATTGGAGCATACGTGTTTTACTGATAAGCTCAGTGAGGTAAGCTCTTAGTTCTGGTTGCTCCTCTCTCTTGTGGCCCCACTGTGATGGTGGGCATTATGGTTATATTGTATGAAAGTATGTGGTATACTGTATATGTGCATTCATTCACATTCATATAGATGTTATATGATCTTGATGTTATAATGATGCACTGATGATATATGTTATGAGGATCCTGGCCAGTGATTAAGGTATGTAGGCTGCCTATGACTTGACTCTGGGAGCTATTTCATACAGAGGTTATGTTGATTGTCTATGGCTTGACCCTGGAGTCACACATGTGTAACCGTCTATGGCTTTGACCCTGGGGGTTACACAAGGACGATATGATGATGCTATGTTTATGCTGTATGTTTGTTATATATGCTTTATATCTGAATTGTCATGCAGGAAGTGGGCTCAGGGGATTAGAGGATTCTCTAAGAACCTTGAGTTTAATGAGATGTGGTTATCTCACCCCGTTTGGGGACATCGTTTCAGGTACTCAGAGTAGCGATGATGCTTCTAGAGGCAAGGCCCCCCGCCTTGGAGTAGTTGATGATGCTGCTAATTATTTATATTATGACTAGACTCTGTGATGACATGTATAATCATTAACATGTCCAATTATCTTATGTTGAGATTATGTTATGTATTTACTTTGGCTCATGACTGTAGTATTGGAGCCGTGGAATATTTACTTATGCTTTGACGTTTTGAAATTTATATAACCTTGATGTATGTATTCAGTTATTTGGATTTGCGAGCTGTCTGTTTAATTATTGTATCTATCAGATAGTTATTCAAAATACAGCCGTTATGCTGTCCGCGAGACTCCGTCAGGAATGATACTTAAGGTCATATCTGGATGGTCAACAGTCAATTGAGATGACCAATGGTTTTAATTAGTAGACTTAGACGTTAATGTTACGTTAATGCAATATATCAGATGAACGCTTGAAAATGTTTTAGAAAATATTTTGGAAAAAGTTTACTCGTATTTTTATAAGACACTTTATTATTCTTTAAAATAAAGTCTTCCGCTGTGTATGCTAAATATTATGGATGTTAACAACCGGAGTACTACGGGGTGTTACAAAAAGTTTTTTAAATTGAACCTTAGTGGAAGCTGAAAAGTTTTTTAAAATATTTAATGTGCTACCCAAATTTAACGGTGTATAAATAGAAGATATATTGGATGGGGGAGTTGTTCTTTGGGAAATCGCCTGTGCTCATATTTTGCATCTCCACTACTTTTTTCATCTTCTCAACCTATTCTTCTACGTTATCTATTATTATATCATTATTTATGTACTCGAAATATGATTTTATAAAGGATCTTAATCCATCTAAGGAGGAATGGAGGATTAAGGTTTGGGTGGTTAGGACTTGGAATGTTCATAATTTTCAGAATAGAGGTTTCGACGACAACGTGGAGATGATTCTTTTGGATGAACATGTAATAGTTTTTCTCTTACCATTTGCAATTATATTATGATATGCGTTTTGTAGGGTGGAAGAATTTATGCTATTGTCAAGTTGTTCTTCTATTAGATGAACATGTAATATTTTTTGTTTTTTTTTTTTGGCAGCTCTGTTGTAGAGTAATGTCGACGAGATGATTTAGAATCACTAAAATATGTACTTTTGTACTTCCTTAGATGAAGGTATGATATTCTTCTCTATATGTTTTTTCTTCTACAAGTATTTTCTCCATAATTAATTTCATTTTTTGAATATTATAAAATAAATAAATTGCACAATTGAGTTGATATTGTTCTAGAAAAGTATCTTTTGGCATTATATATTATAAAAAAAGTAAGTTTTTTAATATATACAATGATTTCCCACAACCACTGCGAAATATGGATCACAAGAAAGAGTGTACTTTGTGAGAGCGGTATGTAGATCAAGTACAAACTTTCTTGGCAAATAATTAATCTTCTCAAAATATGGGAAAAGGATTTCAGGGGTATTTTTTTATAGTTCTTTCTCATTTTATACTTATGTTTCAGGGTTATCAATGAGGAAAATGCGAAAAATGCATAATGGTGGAAAATTAAAAGATCAAGGCTTTATAAGAGTGAAAGCAAACAATCTACTATGAAAACAACATCATCAATGAAATTAGGGTTAAGAAGAAGAAGAACGGTTTGTGAGTATATTAGATGGAAGAAGAAGATATGAGTTACCCTCTTTTAGATTTTTAATTTTGCACCTTTTTATTTTCTTATTTTCTTATTTTCTTTTATTTGTATATGCACCATGCAATTGTGGCTTCATACTAACCAAAAGAATTTTTTTCTTTTCTTTTTTATTTTTTTTTATTTTTTTTTCTCCCACGAACATAATTACTAATATCCTTTTTATTTCCAAAAAAAATAATGATTTTCCTTTATGTATGACATTTATGATGTATCCTTTGTTCAGGGTTATCAATGAGGAAAACGCGAAAAAAGCATAATGGTGGAAAATTAAAAGATCAAGGCTTTATAACAATGAAAGCAAACAATCTACTATGAAACCAAAGAAAAGAGTTCAACATTAATCAGTGGGAGACGTATGCATTAATATCCCACTTTTTTTTAAATTTAAAATTTGAAGTTGATATAGGTGAGAAAATAATTTAACATTTTTAGTGGGAGACAGCTGTATTAAATCTTTACTATTTTCTACCTGGGAATTGTTAACCCTTATTTTAAAAATCATCTAATGTTTTTTTTCCATATTTATCAAAAAATCAAAAGACCCAAAGAAAAGAGTTCAGCATTAATTAGTGGCAGACAGGTTCATTAATATCCCACTTTTTTTTGAAATTTCATAATTTGAAGTTGATATAGATGAGAAAAGAATTTAACATCTTTTAGTGGGAGACAACTGTATTAAATTTCCTCTATTTTTCTACATGAGAATTGTTAACCTTCATTTTAAAAAAATTTAATGTTTTTTTCCATATTCATCGAAAAACCAAAAGACCCAAATAAAAGAGTTCAACATTAATTACGCTTTTATACGAGATATAGAATTCAAAATCACAGATGAATGAAAAACATTTTATTTTAATTCGAAATTTAAAATATTTAAACTAAATAGTTAGTGCGAAAAGAGTTTAGCATTGATTAGTGACAAACAAGTGTATTAATATCCTACTTCTTTTTTAAAATTCGAAATTTGAAGTTGATATAGGTGGAAAAAAGGTTTAACATCTTTTAGCAGGGGACAACTGTATTACATTTTCATCTATTATATACTTAAAAGGAGAACCAAAAAAACTGATGTGTCAAGCTCTCATGCAGTTTCAGCATTGTGTTCATACTGCGTGTTCACACTTGCATGTCAATTTTAAAAAAAAATTACATAATAAGTTCTTAATTAAATCAAAAATTAAAATTAGGAAATTAGTGGGAGACTTCTAATTAACGACCCACTATTATTTTTACATTGGAACTGTAAGGTTTTTAATTGTTGTATTGGAAGATGGAAGGTTCTTTACTAATGTTACTTGAAAATGGAAAATTCATCATTTGATATTTTCTTATAACCTTTAAACCGTTAAGACGCTTAATCTTCTACCGCCTGTGCGTTCTCATTTGCTTGCCAATTTTGAAAATAAATAAATAACTAAAAATCAAGTTTTAAGTAAATTTAATTTCGAAATTAAAGTTTAACATCTTTTAGCAGGGGACAACTGTATTAGATTTTCATCTATTATATACTTAAAAGGAGAACCAAAAAAACTGATGTGTCAAGCTCTCATGCAGTTTCAGCATTGTGTTCATACTGCGTGTTCACACTTGCATGTCAATTTAAAAAAAATACATAATAAGTTCTTAATTAAATCAAAAATTGAAATTAGGAAATTAGTGGGAGACTTCTAATTAACGACCCACTATTATTTTTACATTGGAACTGTAAGGTTTTTAATTGTTGTATTGGAAGATGGAAGGTTCTTTACTAATGTTACTTGAAAATGGAAAATTCATCATTTGATATTTTCTTATAACCTTTAAACCATTAAGACGCTTAATCTTCTACCTCCTGTGCGTTCTCACTTGCTTGCTAATTTTGAAAATAAATAAATAACTAAAAATCAAGTTTTAAGTAAATTAAATTTCAAAATTAAAGTGTTAGTGACACACATCAAATTAATGTCCCACTGTCATTTCTATATTGGAATTGTAAGGTTTTTAATTATTCCGTTGGAAAGTGAAAGGTGCATTACCAATGTTTCTTGAAAATGGAAAACCCATCATTTCATGGAGAATATACACAACCTTCTATGCATGTTTCCCACTACTTTTAGTATGGGAAATTGTTAAATCTATTAATAATAGTTGTTATTATGTCTATTTGGTGAGAAAATATTTAATATTTCAAAATTCAAACTTTTTAAATTTGAATTTTTAACTTGATAGGTGGAAAAAGAATTCCACATTAATGTTTTTGTAGTGGAAAAAGATATATATAATAAAACTAAATTTAATATGTTAAATTATAGATTTTACAAAAAATTATTTAATATTTATAAAAAATATGTATATATAGTTGATAAAAAATAATTTAAATGAAAAGAATTAGAAATGTCATATTTATACCTTAAATAAATTAAAATTTTAATTTTAAAAAGTAATACAAAAAGAGAAAAACATTTACACACAAGTATTTTTTTAACATAAACGTTTTAAATATATATGTATAACTAAATTAGTTAGGAGGGCCAGCTCACCAACTAATTTTTATAACTAAATTAAAATTTCGTCATTCTTCTTTTATAAAAAAAATCCTAAATCTGAATTCAATTTTTGTAAATATAAATTTGTAAAATTCAAAATACTAATGATACAAATCCTTGAAAAAAATAATTATTTATATAAAATGTTGATAGTTAAAGGTTGCAAACTGGTGACCCAGAGGGGCTGACCGCCCCGCCTGCCAACACGTTTTAATAATTAAATTAAAATTCCACTATTCTTCTTTTATAATTAAATTCCTAATTCAGATTTCAATTTTTGTAAATAAAAATTTATAAAATTTCAAATACGAACGACACAAATCATTACAAAAAATAATTATTTATTATTATTTTATAAATCTAATTGTAATAAATGAAAGTTCATCTCTGAGATAAAATATAAAATCTTTGACGCAACTATAAGAGCCTTTTTTGTGAATAAATATAAAAATCTATTACATGATAATAGTTAGAGGTAGCAAACTGGGCTCGTCCCGGAGGTCCGGCCCACCAACACATTTTTATAATTAAATTAAAATTTCATCCTTCTTCTTTTATAATTAAATTCCTAAATCTGATTTTAATTTTTGTAAATACAAATTTGTAAAATTTCAAATACTAACGACACAAATCCTTGAAAATTAGATGCAAATATAAGAACTTTTTCGTGTGGATAAATATAAAAACTTATTACATATTGATATATAATGCTGACAATTAGAGGTTGCAAAGTGGAGTCGGTCCAGAGGACTGGCCCGTCAATATTTTTTATAATTAAATTAAAATTTTGCTCTTCTTCTTTTATATTAAACATAATAACTCAAAATTTTTCCAACTCTATATGTACAAAAAGTTGGAGTTAGGTATCTAACAATATTGATTTAAATAAAATACAGAGATATATTTTTATGATTTGCATTAACTTTTACGAGATAGACAAACAAATTTCTTTTTTTCCCGTGCATCGCACGAGTTATACTTAATTTTGAAGGAGTTTTTTGTATAGGGTGCTGATTTGGAACATTATCCAAGAGAACTTAACGTTCTTAATGAAAAGTCTATGTTATTTAAGGTCAACGTAAAAAAAAACAATTTGGAGTCATATAATAAGCAAAGATATCAAGTTTCAAGTGTTTGAAGCAGCGAAACTATTGTCACCTCATTCTTTAAGTCTTTGGTGAACCCGAATGTATGTTGTTGTTTTTTAAAAATTTATCATTGTGGGTTCTTTATATTGTTACAAGTTTTTAGCATGGGTATTGATTTGATGTTGTTTAGACACATTTGTCCCAATGTAAGCAAAAAATATGACTCATACATGACTATTTGGTTAATTTGCTTTCAAATCCTTTTCAAACAATGTTTTTGGGTTCTAAAAAAAATAACCCATTTTTTTGTTGAGACTATTACTTCTGGGTGTTAACATATTAGCGTAATTTATTTAATGAGCATTTGCATTTTGTATCGTAGGCATAAATATGATGGTAGAAGAGGATGTCCCTGGTAATGCATAAACATAGAAAATCACATGTTTGGTATGTGTTGAACTCATCCCTCCAATGATTGCTACAGAATGACACTAAATTAATAGTGTTTTCTTATTATAGGTACAAGCTGATCTTTTAATTCGATATTTGCTTGGTCTGTTTGTTACCTTTATTTTATTGGTGGCTGTTATAATTAGCAATAAGTTGTATGCATTTTTTTTAGCCATCCTCATTTTAACATAGTCTATTATGGCGTATTTATTTTTTTCGTAACTCATCGAGTAGATAACGATATTTGATTTGTATAATATTGATCACTCTGGATAGCAGATTTTTGTTTATGGTTGATGTTTGCAAAGTTCTATGTCAATGCTGTAATTTTTCACCTGAAATATAGAATAAGATAGTAACACAGGTTTTTGTGAGTATAAGGTTTGCAGTGTGATTAACCAACCACGACGGACGATAAATATTTTGATCTTTTTTCCCCGTGCATCGCACGGGTAATACACTATTATATACTCTAAAGTTAAACCAAAGTAAACCCCCTTTTTGTTTCACACTTGAAACCCTCCAAAATGCTGACGTGTCAAACTTTGCTTCATGTTCAGCTGTGTGTTCACACTGTGTGTTCACACTTGCATTAACATTTAAAAAAAATAAAAGAAAAAAATCGTAATAATGACTTTTATGAAAAAAAGAAAATCAAAATGGATGATTAATGACCCACCATCATTGATTGTTGTATTAGGAAATGAAAGGTTTTTAAAAATTGCATTGGAAGATGAAAGATTGTGTACTAATGTTATTTGAATATGGAAAATTCATCATCTCATATTTTGGAAAAACCTTCAAACCATTCAGACGCTTCTTCCTTCTAGCTCCTGACGTTTCTTCATCTCTTGCTTGTGCAATTTTTGTCCTGCTAATGTCTTTTGTTTTGTTTTCCATTGATATATTAATGTACCTCTTTTGTAGGGTTGAAAAATACATGCCACGGTTAAAGGTTTTCTGCATCATTATGACAAAAAATACATCACAAAAAGAAACTCCTTCACGAAAGAGAAGAAACACAGGTCGTTTTAAGGAGAACTTACTGAATTCATGCCCTGATAATATTGATGAGTCCTCTCCATTATCTGCCTCCTCTTTTGGCAGGTAAGCTTTTTTTACATTATTATACCTATCTAAACAAGCTTAATTACGTTTGTTAATTTGAATATTAAGACCATATTTCATTTCTTTTTGACATTTGTTTATGTAGAACAACTAAAAGAAATCATACTTTGTGACTTCTTACAAGTTGAGATTTTTTTTTAATCAAGCAAACTATTCGAATCATTTCCCTCCAATGGTGTTACAAATCCTTGCGTAGAAAATATTTCGCCATTTTCCGTCTCTTCTTCAATTTTCAATATATTAAGTTTTCTTCGTCATTTATTTTTTTTCAATTGAATACAACAATAATAATTTATTTTTCTGCGTCATTTTTTTCCAGTACTTTATTGTTTAATTGTACATTTGGAAATATATTAATGATTTAATACTTTACTATTGATTGAAAAAATAAAATCATACCATCGATATTTATTTTAATAATTTATTGGTATATTTTCTATATGTAAATAATTTGTATCTACGTATTCATAAAATAATTACTTTATTTTATCAGTAGATTTTTAATTTATTAGTTTTATAATTATATTTAAAAACCAACCGATAATATAAAATTAAACTCTTCAAGTTAAAATTAATTTCGTATAACAATAGGATTATGTTATTATAAGAGCATGAAAAAGTCATCTATCTATATATTAAAAGGGAGTGTTGTTCTGTTACCAAAAAAAGGAAGTGTTATTCTTTGGCAAGTTTGCCGACGTGTCGCTGTCTCCTTCAATTTCAAGTTTGTGTTCACACTAGAAACCATTTAAAATCTTTCTTGCTTTAGTAAATTTGCACAGTTCGAAATTTAAACTTTATTAGGTGGAAAATGAGTTCAGCATTAATTGTTGGCAGACATTTATATTAATATCCCACTACTTTTTAAAATTTGAATTTTAAATTTGAAATAGTGGGAATGGGAAAAAAGTTGAACATTTTTTGGGGACAGACACATCATTTAAAATCCCATTACTTTCTACATTGGAATTGAAAAGTGTATTATTGGAATTGAAAAGTGTATTATTATATTTATAAAAAACTTTAAGAAAGCCATTAATTGCGTGTATAAATAGGATCATACATGGCTCTCTCTTTTAATATTCACACTTGAAATTATTTTCAATTTTTTCTCTTTTAGTAACTTTTCAAATTTAAATATTTAACTTGATAGGTGGGAAATTGTCAAATTCAAATTTGAAACTTGATAGATATTATAAGAACCTGCCAGAAACATCGGAATTTTAAAAGTGCCTATAAGTTTTAATACAAAAATCAATGTATTGCATCTTTTGAGCGCATGTTAATTGAATTGATCTTATGAGTGCAGGTTAATTAAAGCATTCATGCATATAAGCACATACTTCAAGTAGTTGCATCTTTTACTATCAACTATTTAATTACACTTGAAAATGAAATAACAGTACCTCATTTTCAATGACAGGCAGTCATCCTCATTTGCACAATTTGAAATTTAAACTTCATTAGGTGGGAAATGAGTTCAACATTAATTGTTGGCAAACATTTGTATTAATATCTCACTATTTTTTTAAAATTTTAATTTTAATCTTGATATAGGTGGGAAATTTCGAATTTTAAATTTGACATAGGTAGAAAAAGAGTTTAACAATTTTTTGTAGCAGACAACTGTACTAATATCCCACTACTTTTTAAAAATTTGAATTTTAAACTTGATATAGATGGGAAAATACTTCAACATTTTTTAGTGGTAGACAGCTGTATTAATATCTCACTACTTTCAAAAAATTAATATGCTTTAAATGTGAATAAACTATTGAAATTTCAAAAACATCTCATAATAAAGGAAAATAACTTTTTAAATTGTGCAAATAACCTAAAACTTATGTTTGTTTATTATTTATGTTTCTTTATATTTTCATCTTCTCGAGCTTTACTTATATAATATTTAAGTTAAAATTTGAAAATATTAATTCCATTGTTTAGTTTCAAATAAGAAAAATTATAAAAAATACATATTAAATAAATTAGTTGCAGACATGTGCATTAATATCTCATTTCTTTTTTAAATTTCAAAATTTGAAGTTGATATAGGTAGAAAAAGAATTTAACATCTTTTAGTGGGAGACAGCTGTATTAAATTTTAACTATTTTCTACATGGGAATTGTTAACCCTCATTCTAAAAAACATTGAATGTTTTTTTCCATATTTATCGAAAAACCAAAAGACCCAAAGAAAAGAGTTCAACATTAATTAGTGACAGACATATGCATTAATATCTCACTTCTTTTTTAAATTTAAAATTTGAAGTTGATATAGGTGGGAAAAGAATTTAACATCTTTTAGTGGGAGACAGTTGTATTAAATTTTCATTATTTTCTACATGGAATTGTTAACCCTCATTTTAAAAAACATTTAATGTTTTTTTCCATATTTATCGAAAAACTAAAAGACCCAAAGAAAAGAGTTCAACATTAATTAGTGACAGACATGTTCATTAATATCCCACTTTTTTTTAAAGTTTCGAAATTTGAAGTTGATATAGGTGGGAAAAGAATTTAACATCTTTTAGTGGGAGACAACTGTATTAAATTTCCTCTATTTTCTACATGGGAATTTTTAACCCTTATTTTAAAAAATATTGAATACTTTTTACCATATTTATCGAAAAACCAAAAGACCTATAGAAAATAGATCAGCATTGATTAGTGGCAGACATGTACATTAATATCCCACTTCTTTGAAATGGCAAAGAAGGTCATTAGTCGTGTCATTAAAGTAAATGCATTAAAAAAACGAGATGATTAAAAAATGATGATAGTAAAAAAAATTGGAATTTTAATGCTATTAATGATAGCCTTCTGTAACATTTGAAATTTTAGTTTTTGATTTTTTTTTTAAAAGAAACCTAAACAAAAAAATTGAATTTTATTTGAAATCCATTAATGTAGGTCATTCGTTTGCGCCATTCAAGTAATTAAATGCATTAAAAATGAGGTGATTAAAAAAATAAGAATAGCCAAAAACGTTTGAAATTTTAATGCTATTAAAGATGGCCTTCTGTATCATTGGATTTTTAATTTTTAATTTTTTTTAAAAAAACCTAAACAATCAAATAGAAAAATTATTATTATGTCTATTAGCATCAATTAGGGCAAGAAATGTGCATTAATATCCCACTTCTTTTTTAAATTTCAAAGTTTGAAGTTGATATAGGTAGGAAAAGAATTTAACATCTTTTAGTGGAAGACAACTGTATTAAATTTTCACTATTTTCTGCATGGGAATCAATGTTGTTAAAATCGATATCTTAAGTAAAATCGGAAGGGAATTAAAAAATCATAAAACGTAAAATCGTAATGTGAAAAATCGTAAAAAATCGTAAAAATGTAAAAGCGTTTGGAATATTAGTAAAATCGTTTTGATGAAAAAAAATCGTAAAAACGAAAAAATCGTAGTAATAAATCGAGATTTTGGCAACAATGATGGGAATTGTTAACCCTCGTTCTAAAAAACATTGAATGCTTTTTTCCATATTTATCAAAAAACCAAAAGACCCAAAGAAAAGAATTCGGCATTAATTAGTGGCAGACATATGCATTAATATCCCACTTCTTTTTTCAATTTAAAATTTGAAGTTGATATAGGTGAGAAAAGAATTTAACATCTTTTAGTGGGAGACAGCTATATTAAATTTCCACTATTTTCTACATGAGAATTGTTAACCCTCATTTTAAAAAATATTTAATGTTTTTTTCCATATTTATTGAAAAACCAAAAGACCCAAAGAAAAGAGTTCAACATTAATTAGTGGTAGACAGGTTCATTAATCTCCCACTTTTTTTTTAAAATTTCGAAATTTGAAGTTAATATAGGTGGGAAAAGAATTTAACATCTTTTATTGGAAAACAGCTGTATTAATTTTCCTCTATTTTCTACATAGGAATTGTTAACATCATTTTAAAAAACATTGAATATTTTTTGCCATATTTATCGAAAAACCAAAAGACCCATAGAAAAGAGATCAACATTAATTAATGGCAGACATGTGCATTAATATCTCACTTCTTTGAAAAGGAAAACAAAGTCATTAGTCGTGTCATTAAACTATATACATTAAAAAAAGGAGATGATTAAAAAATGATGATGGTAAAAAAAAATTGGAATTTCAATGCTATTAATGATAGCCTTATGTAACATTTGAAATTTTAGTTTTTGATTTTTTTTTGAAAAAATATCGAAACAAACAAATTGAATTTTATTTAGGTCATTCGTTTGTGCCATTCAAGTAATTAAATACATTGTTTTTCTTATATTTATTGTCTAACATATACGTCTTTGTGTGGGTAAGATCATTGGATTTACTGCTAATATAAAATGTTGACAGTTAGAAGTGGCAAAATGAGCTCGGCTAAGAATGTCGGCCCACCCTGCCTGCCAACACGATTTTATTTATATTTATTGTTTAACAAACCTGCTTTGTGTGGCTGATCGTCAGATTTACTGCTGTAAATATTTCAGAAACAAGCATCTAAACAAAATGAACAATCAGATTGTGATAAATGAAAATAAGGAAACTAATTTCAAAATAATCTAAGAAAATAGAAGTGTTAATAACAAGTTATGAAAATAACTTAATACCAATGTACGAAGTGTTTGTTAGAATAATAAACGTACTAACTCAAATATTTGTCAACTCTTCATCTAATATATATGTCACAAATACATACACCTCAAGAAATCGATTTAAAGGAAAATATAGAAAATATATATAGATAGTAATTTAGACGTAACTATTAGAACCTTTATTTTATGGATAAATATGGAAAACATATAAAGCTGATATAAAATGTTGAAAGTTAGAGGTGGCAAAATGGGCTTGGCCCGGAGGGCCGGCCCACCCCACCTGGCAACACGCTTTCATATTTTTAACCAAATTATTGTTGGTAGAGTTGAAGTATTATTGAGATTAAATATATGGTTATATATATATATATATATATATATATATATATATATATATATATAGACATATATATTTTTAATTTTATGAATAATTATTTTTTATTTATGCAATTCAGCTAAGAACCTTTTTGTGTGGATAAATATGAAAACCTATTACATGCTGATATAAAATGCTGATAGTTAGAGGTCAACCATCTTGCCCACTAAAACTTTTTTTTTGTGTGGCTAAGATAATTGGATTTATTGCTATAAGAATTTCAGAAACAAACATCTAAGTAAAATGGACAATCAGATTGTGATAAACGAAAATCCATCTAAACAAAATGAACAATCAGCACAACATTTTAAAAAACTTTCTTCATGTATATTAATTGATTTTATTTTGTAGTTGTAACACCCTGTGTATACCCAGTTTGTTAACATATCATTGTATTAAGCTACGTTTAATTAAAAATGCGGAATATCTTTTTCTTTTCAATTATGACTCATTATACTTAGCCAAGTTGATTACTTAATCATTTTCCTAAAATATCGCCTGTAAGTAAGTTGCAAATATACATCTAACTGAAATACCTCATAATATAGATAAAGTGAGTATCTATGTCACGGATCCACTACACGTAGTCTGGACAATAATCCTGATACATTATTACAACTCCAACATAAAACAAGACATAATCAAGTCTATGTGGCATGGACAATCCCCATGCTCACCAAATCAACAACTTAACCAATAAAGTCTCAACAGAGAAATCCATAAACTGAAGCTAAAAGCATAAGACAGTAAATAGCATCTAGCATCCAATCATAACAGTATATCAGCATAAGCCGGATAAACATGTAACATCTATCAGCTATGCTCTGACCTCCTGCCACTAGAGGTCTCAACCCCCGCATTACCTGAACCTGAAATAAGCATTCCCCAAACGTGGGGAGAGATCTCTAAACCAGAAATCTCAGTAAGACAAGGGGTCCTCAAGGATCTTCAACTCCAAGCTTACTTACATGTGCAATATAAGTTCTAAAAGCAGTAATTCAATATAAGTTCCCAAAACTATGCAGTGAAACAGATATTCATGCCATGTGTGTTTAACTATTCTACTGGCTAGAGAAATGCAGGAATACATCTATTACCTACAGTTAGTACAAGGAACATCGCTTGCACCTCACCCACAGCCTCACCCACAGCCTCACCCTATTGTATGTACCACATACTCACGCTTACCGTATAGGTGGAACACCACATACATATCATAAAGGCACTAGCATATAACAGCTCAATAGCATTTCCAAAACATCAAAAGCATGTAACACATCATGCATATAACCATACCCCCATAGGACATGATGGAAACACAATATGGCTAAACCGAGGACACGAAAGCTTACCTTGCAAGCTAACTATCCAAGCCAAGAGTCCGCACAAGCTCAAGACCCACAAATAGCACAATCACAATCTGTTTATATGAGAAATATCATCAATAACAATACTTTAAAGGTTCATTTCATATGACAACATTTCCTTATTTGATGATGTCTTTTCTAGGTCATAATTATCAAGCACTAAGTCCCTTAATTATAGGTATCACTGTCTCCCAACAGTATCACCAACTTCCTCGGCCATCAAGCCCAAATGGGAACTGTCCCACGCACAAAACTGGTTTCTGGTCATTTTCACAGGTGATAATCGATTACCAAGGACCTGGTAATCGATTACTACACATGGTAATCAATTACCACCAACAAGGTAATCGATTACTGCACATGGTAATCGATTACCAACCAAAACTAATCGATTACCACGCGAGCAGAACAATTTTCTGCAGATTTTTTCTGCATAATTCGAAGCCAAAATGCCACCCAATGACCCAAGGTTCGGTTTTGACCCAAAACAGATGTTCATTATCACTTATTAGCCTTAGATTAACAACCCTAAGCTTGAATGATTAAAGTTAACTCATTTCATAACATAAACAAGCCATTTTCATGAAAATTCAAAGGAAAGTTCAAGGTATAGCAATGGAGGTTCAAACTCAGCAAAAAGAAGGCTCTTGGAGATCTCCAACAAGGCTCAAAGATTCTGACTTTGCAAGAGCACGAAAATACACCACAAGGTTGGACCTTTACCTTCAAGATGGCTCCTTGAAGCCTCCAATGGCATGACAAAGGCTCACACCAAAGGGAACGCCAACTCAGCCCACAAAACCCCTCACACAGCAGCCTAAACTCAGAAAATCAAGATCTTTTACTCACACAAGGCTTGTCCTCACAATACTCAACTATTTTGGTGAAGGAACCATGACCAAAGGTGATCACTTTGGTGAAATTTGTGAAGAAGAAGCTATGGAGTGGAAAATAGAAGGTGGCAGCTGAAGGGAACTCAGAAAATCACGTAGCACAAATTTATTTCTGACCTAGAGCATTGTGCCATAAGCTTATATAGGCTCACTTAAGTTAAAACACACGGTATTAGCAAAAATAGCTACGCTTATCATTTTAATCTCAAACTTCATATTCTGAACCTAGCCATTTTTCTAGGATTTTTTATATTTTTATATTAATTTTTCGCAACACTTTTTCGGTACGCGTTTTAACACTGACAGTATTAGTTCCGACATCACATCTCATTATTTTGACTTCAAACTTGTTTTACAAGTCCTATATATTATTCTAGACATATTCATGCACTTATTATAATTTTCTGGGATACTTTATCGGTACACATTTATACCGACTAGCAGAACCAGTATTTGCACTTTTCATTAGAAAAGCGACTTTAAACATTATTAATCACTTTCTATATTTATTTAAGCCTCATAATAATTATTAGGGTCAATTATGGAATTATTTCCTAATTTCACATAATTAATTGATTAACTTTCTTAATTAACGGTGCAGGTTCTTACATTCACCCCACCTTTTTAGGATTTTGTCCTCAAAATCAGAAACCATACCTGTCCCGAAACTCGGGTACTGCCGAAGAAGCTCGTCCTCTCGCTCCTAAGTACACTCCTCAGGAGTTCTTCCTGTCCACTGCACTTTGACCATCGAAATGATCTTGCTTCTCAGCTGCTTCTCGTCACGATCGAGAATCTTGAGTGGTCCGACGAGAGTTTTCAAGTTCTCCTGAACCTCCACAACATCTGGTTGCACCACATGCGAAGGATTCGTTACATACTTGCGAAGCTGAGACACGTGAAACACGTCGTGGATGTTGGCCAAGTTCGGAGGCAAGGCAAACCGGTAGGCAACAGGTCCTACTTTACCACGTAACTGGTATGGCCCAATGAATCGCGGGCTCAGTTTCCTCACTCTGAGTGCTCGAACAACATCGATGACAGTGAAAGTTTCACAAACACGTGCTCACCCTTACTGAACTCCAGTGGACGATGCTTAACATCAACGTAGTTCTCCTGGCGACTCAGCGCCTGCTTCAGCTTTCCTCTGATCATCTGAATTGGCTGGTGGTAAATTGGACAAGGTCCAAGACAAACAACTCTTTTATCTCCAACCTCAGACCAAAAGGTAGGAGTTCTACACCTCCTACCAAACAGCGCCTCGTAGGGTTCCATGCCTAGGCTAACAAGGAACACACAATCGCAAAAAAACTCGACCGATGCCAAGTACCTATCCCATGCTGGGCCCTGCTCCAAGGTGCAAGCCCTCAACATAACCTCTAAGATCTGAATGGTCCGCTCAGTTTGTCCAACAGTTTGAGGGTGATAGGTTGTACTTAGTAGCAACTGAGTTCCAAAAGCTCTCTGCAGCGCCTCCCCGAACCGAGATGTGAACTTCGGGTCCCTATCACTGAAGATACTCTCGGGCGTCCCGTGAAGCCTCACGATCTCGCGAACAAAAGTTTGGCCAACTGCTTTGACGATAAACTCACCTTTACCAGAAGAAAGTGGGCAGACTTTTACAATCTGTCCACAATGACCCAAATGGAGTCAAAAACAGCCTGGGTCTTAGGCCAACCCATCACGAAGTACATGGAAATACTTTTCCACTTCCACTGCGGTACCTCAAGAGGTTGAAGCTTACCAACGGCTTCTGGTGTTCAATCTCCACCTTCAGGCAAATCAAACACTTGGACACATACACCACTATGTTCATCTTCATTCCACGACACACCATCTTGGTTCTTCTCCATAAGCTCAATCTCGACTCTCAAAGTCTCAATCTTGAGAAGTGCATCCTCAAAGAAAGAGGTCACCGTCAGAACTCGACGTTTCACAATGACGTCACGACGTCATCTGATTCTCTGGGATCATCAGTCATTCCCTCAATAGAGGTGACCTACCCCACAAACTCTAATTTACACAACACTCGAGTGAGTTGGGTCCTATTCCATGACTCTAACCTCAACAAGACTTGCAATATATAATCAATATCCTCAAAATAAATTCATATTCAGTTCTAGATGCTAAATCATATTCATGTTCAATTCCACCCATACATGTTAGTTAACCGACTCATTTACATAGTAACATACCTTAGTTCATGCACACCTGCAAAATTTTCAATTTCAATAACATAATAGCTAAAAAATCTATGTAACGGTATACCTCAATCTCCATGGTATCTGCAAAATCGAGAGTTAGTCAAAGGTGAAACAACATTGATATATTATCCCAGTTCATTGTACTCATTTCATGCTTAACACTACCCCTGGTGTTAACATGCCGACTACTTAAGGAGCTTAACGAAATCAACATAAAATCCTAGAGTCATGGAGACCGTTCAACTCACGACTACTTGTTCATGCACTGCCTCGTATATACAAGGCACGCGTGGCCCTTGCCTCAAATTCCAAGTGTTACACACTCAGTTTCCCGAAGAGAATTTCACATCCTCAAACAGAGCACCATCACGCTTAAGTAATGACGTAAGGCATCTTACCTCAAAACAAAATGATCGGTGCTTCCCATAGAGACACGCTCGGTCGGATGAAGTCTTTCATCGAAAGACTCCCAACAAAATTTCTTCAGCTCAGCCAATTCAGGCGGACATCCGGTATGGAGCTAATACAATCGGCCCACACCAAGCAACAATTCAATGGAGAACGCTATCTCCCGCTGTGGCGGACACTCAGGAATCTCCTCAGGAACACCTCGAGGAATTCCTTCACCACAGGAATGCCAGTGAGATCCTCATGTGTCCCAATCACCAACCCTCCCAATCGTGACATAATCAATGCCCCTGCTCACCCGGCTCTCCTAGCCCGCAACAATGAAATAGGCGAGGAACTGGCTGTGGAATCACACAGAGACATCACCACTCGCTAAGCACAACAATCAATCAATCATCACTCAACTATTGGAAAATCCATCTACGCCAAGGATGATTTCCAAATTAAGCCATCGGTAATTCCACTCGATCTACCGAGAACTCACGGCCATCTCACTGAAACACGACATCTCGATGTACAGTGGTAGTATCACACTTTTCCCGGTGGCGGTAGTCAACCGCGACGGTGGAGAAAGCACAAACATGGGCAACTCAAGCCCCAAAACAATCGGGGTTGCAACAAAAGAAAGCGTAGCCCCGGAATCAAATATTACATCAACTGATGAATCACAAAAAGACACAGTACCTCTGACAAGGTTCGGAGCACTATCCGACTGCTGTCGATCCACAGTGTAGACACGCCCAGTGGTAGATGGCATAACAGGTGCCGCTGTAGATGCCAAAGGAATCATCTGTAACGGAACTGCCCGAATTGCTGTAGCTCTCGTCGTCGACGACGGACAATCTCTGGAGTAGTGGCCCTCCTGGACACACCGAAAACAGATCAACTGCCCGGTAGCACAACGTCCAACATGCTCCTTTCTGCACCCCGAACACTTCGGAGTGGAAGGAGACCTAGCAAAACCCCCCTGCTGTGAAGCAGTCCTCTTGAACTGACCAGGCGCTTGCCTAGGCGCCAATTGTTCTCTTTTGCCCTTCCCAGCAAACTTCCTGTCTTTCCAGGAAGTGGAACCACCGGTTCCCTTGGTCTCATCGATCTTGGCCCTCTTAGCCTTGCTTGTAATGCAGACATCATCAATGTCCTTACACTGCTGAAACAGTGTACCAAAATCCCTCGAAGCAGCTCCAGCAATATGCTCCGCGATCACCTCACTAAGTCCTCTGCGGAACTTATCAGCCAAAAACATCGAAGTAGGTGGAACCATCTGAATGTGTGCGAACTTCACCAGTTCATTGAACTTGGCCAGGTACTCGTCAACAGACATCGAGCCCTGAACCAATCTATCAAATTCTCCCTGCTTCCTCTCCTGCACGTCGTAAGGGAAGTACTTGCCCAAAAAGCAATCCTCGAAGAATGGCCATGTCATCACATGACCCTGCATCTCATAAGCACGAGAGGTGTTTGTCCACTACTCATGGGCATCGCCCTCCAACATGTAGGTTGCGAACATCAGCTTCTGCGGATCAGTACACTGCATGACCCGGAAGATCTTATCCAGCAATTGCAGCCATCTCGCTGCAGCAATAGGATCCAAAGACCCATCAAAAGAAGGCGACTTATGCTTTCTGAAAGCGTTCAGCCGACGGTCAATCACGTCACGGTCCTCAACAGGCTCCATAAAGGGTTCCATCACCCCTGTGACATGAGTAACACTACCAATGTAACTCAGGCTCTCATCCTGAACACTAGGTAGAGGCGGCGGCGACGATGGCGGTGGAGGTGGTGGCGGAGGATACTGGCCAACAGCAGGACCGGCCCTCATCTCCTCCAACATAACCCGCATCATGGTCTTGTTCACCAGCCGATTTGCCTCAAGAGCATCCTCTGTGGCCTTCTGGTTTGCTTCTCTAGCAGCGTCCATAATTGCCACGTTGGCCAATCTAGTGGCCTCCTGCATCTCAGCCAATCCAGTCAGGATTGGGTCGGGTTGACCCTCAACAGTCTTGCGGGTTCTCCTGGGATTTACCATGACTCTGCACAAGTTACACACATTATGAGTTGATCAGACTCACGCAATGTGATCACATTTGCATCATCATAATAAAACCCAACGGAGCAAACACACAAGACAGACACAACCAAGCATCCTAAGTTATTGCAATACATACAGGTTTTTCCCTCGAACCATTGCTCTGATACCATAAAATGTAACACCTCGTGTATACCTGGTTTGTTAACATATTATTGTATTAAGCTGCGATTAATTAAAAATACGGAATATCTTTTTCTTTTCAATTATGACGTCATTATACTTAGCCAAGTTGATTACTTAATCATTTTTATAAAATATCGCCTGTATGTAAGTTGCAAATAGACATCTAACTGAAATACCTCATAATATAGATAAAGTGAGTATCTATGTCACGGATCCACTACACGTAGTCTGGACAATAATCCTGATACATTATTACAACTCCAACATAAAACAAGACATAATCAAGTCTATGTGGCATGGCCAATCCCCATGCTCACCAAATCAACAACATAACCAACAAAGTCTCAATAGAGAAATCCATAAACTGAAGCTAAAAGCATAAGACAGTAAGTAGGATCCAACATCCAATCATAACAACATATCAGCATAAGTAGCATAAACATGTAACATCTATCAGCTAAGCTCTGGCCTCCTGCCACTAGCGGTCTCAACTCCCGCATTACCTGAACCTGAAATAAGCATTCCCCAAATGTAGAGTGAAATCTCTAAACCAGAAATCTCAGTAAGACAAGGGGTCCTCAAGGATCTTCCACCCCAAGCTCACTTACATGTGCAATATAAGTTCTAAAAGCAGTAATTCAATATAAGTTCCCAAAACTATGCAGTGAAACAGATATTCATGCCATGTGTGTTTAACTATTCTATTGGCCAGAGAAATGCAGGAATACGTCTATTACCTACAGTTAGTACAAGGAACATCACTTGCACCTCACCCACAACCTAACCCTATTGTATATACCACATACTCAGGCATACCGTATAGGTGGAACACCACATGCATATCATAAAGGCACTAGCATATAACAGCTCAATAGCATTTTCAAAACATCAAAAACATGTAACACAGCATGCACATAACCATACCCCCATGGGACATGGTGGAACCACAACATGGCTAAACCGAGGACACGAAAGCTTACCTTGCAAGCTATCCAAGACAAGAGTCCGCACAAGCTCAAGACCCACAAACAGCACAATCACAATATGTTTATATGAGAAATATCATCAATAACCATATTTTAAAGGTTCATTTCATTATGACAACATTTCCTTATTCGATTACATCTTTTCTAGTTCATAATTATCAAGCACTAAGTCCCTTAATTATAGGTATCAATGTTTCCCAATAGTAACACCAACTTCCTAGGCCATCAAGCCCAAATGGGAATTGTCCCACACACAAAACTGGTTTCTGGTCATTCTCACATGTGGTAATCGATTACCAAGGACCTGGTAATCGATTACCAACCAAAAGTAATCGATTACCACGCGGGCAGAACAGTTTTCTGCAGATTTTTTCTGCATAATCTGAAGCCAAAATGCCACCCAATGACCCAAGGTTCGGTTTTGACCCAAAACAGATGTTCATTACCACTTATTAGCCTTAGATTAACAACCCTAAGCTTGAATGATTAAAGTTAACTCATTTCATAACATAAACAAGCCATTTTCATGAAAATTCAAAGGAAAGATCAAGGTATACCAATGAAGGTTCAGACTCAGCAAAAATAAGGCTCTTGGAGCTCTCCAACAAAGCTCAAAGATTCTGACTTTGCAAGAGCACGAAAATACACCACAAGGTTGGACCTTTACCTTCAAGATGGCTCCTTGAAGCCTCCAATGGCATGAACAAAGGCTCACACCAAAGGGAACACCAACTCAGCCCACAAAACCCCTCACATAGCAGCCTAAACTCAGAAAATCAAGATCTTTTACTCACACAAGGCTTGTCCTCACAATACTCAACTATTTTGGTGAAGGAACCATGACCAAAGGTGATCACTTTGGTGAAATTTGTGAAGAAGAAGCTATGGAGTGGAAAAGAGAAGGTGGCAGCTGAAGGGAACTCAGAAAATCACGTAGCACAAATGTATTTCTGACCTAGGGCATTGTGCCATAAGCTTATATAGGCCCACTTAAGTTAAAACACACAGTATTAGCAAAAATAGCTACGCTTATCATTTTAATCTCAAACTTCATATTCTGAACCTAGCCATTTTTTTAGGATTTGTCATATTTTTATATTAATTTTTCGCAACACTTTTTTGGTACGCATTTTAACACTGATAGTATTAGTTCCAACATCAAATCTCATTATTTTGACTTCAAACTTGTTTTACAAGTCCTATATATTATTCTAGAAATATTCATGAACTTATTATAATTTTCCGGGATACTTTATCAGTACGCATTTATACCGACTAGCAGTACCGGTATCTGCACTTTTCGTCAGAAAAGCGACTTTAAACATTATTAATCACTTTCTATATTTATTTAAGCCTCATAATAATTATTAGGGTCAATTATGGAATTATTTCCTAATTTCACATAATTAATTGATTAACTTTCTAATTAACGGTGAGGGTTCTTATAGTAGCAAATTTTGTGTATAGATGAATCATCGAGACAAGATCATATCGAAAAATAATGCAGAGGAGAAGGTTCATTGGTGGCTATATTTGAAGACTGAATTATTGAGTACATAGCTATATTTGATTTGCATAATAATCGATGTCTCAGAATTGCAGAGTTTTGTGGTTCATGCTTACAAAGTTCTGTGTGAATGCTATAGTTTTTTCAACTTCAAAAATAGCACAATATAACAAAACAATTAGTTTTTATTTCAAATATTTCTCAAGTAAGAGGTTTACATTTTTGTTTTTTGTTCTTACATGTCTATACCTCCACCATCGAAGATATATCCAACATCAAACTTACTTGCAAAGAATTTCTTCGGCTTGCAGAAAATGATTACGTGTATGAAAATGCTTCAATAGACAAGTTTGAATCGGGTCCATTGGAATGGATTACCAATAAAAAAAATTATTCATCAAATACCGGATAACTGTGAGCATGAAAATCGACCAGTGTACGAGATTTTCTTCAATCAATAGTAAAAGTTCAATAGAGAACGACAATTATTTTTCTTAAAACGTTGCAGGGAAAGTGACAACCCTGACATTTTGTACCGTGAAGAATTGGTTAGTTATTTCAAAAAAAATTCCAGTTCGAAGACGCAAGCGTTGGCTCTTGAAGCCTTGAAGACTGCAACACTAAAAGGTCATAGTGAGCAAGTATGTTTATTGCATGCTATTGATGAATGGTGAAGATCAAAATCAAAGAAATTTTGGATTTGAAATTTTTCGTTCCCTGAATAAGACAAACAGTTTACAATAATTCAGACAGCGGGTGAAATGTTTTATTCGAAGCTTGTGGGGGCGTAAAGAAATTGTTTGAAACCATAACTCACATTTCTTTTGGGTAATTATATAATTTTATCCCAATTCAATGCATTTGTAGAACACATTTTTTATATCAAAATGAAAGGAACTTAAGAAATAAAGCAAAAGAGCTTTTATTATCTATATTATTATTAAAATAAAGTTTTTATACAAAATGTGGATACTTGAGTTTTGACTATAAAAGGATGAATACCTTGTGTGTTGTGATAAATATTTTTTTTTTTACTATAATGCTATACAATCGCTTGGTGATAGTAAAAATGGTACGTAACTCTGTTTTTTCAGTTCGATAAGTTTTTTTTCGACAAACTGACTGATTTTTGTGTGTGCTGATAGTATTACTTTTGGGTGTTACCATATTAGTGTAACTTATTTAATGAGTTTTTGCCTTCTGTATCGCAGAGTAGGCACAAGGAACGGAAATCACATAGCAAATGACATATTTGGTAAGTGTTGATCTTTTAACTCCATATGTGCTTGGTGTTATTGTTACTTTGAGTGGTATGCATTATTCTTTTTATATCCCTTCCTCATGTTAACATGGTGTATTATGATGTTTTAGTACGCAAAAATAATTGATCCCTCTGAATAGCAGATCTTTGTTTGTCGTTGATATTTGCAAAATTCTGTGTCAATGTTGTAGTTTTTTCACCTGAAATATAGAACAAAATAGCAACACAATTTTTTTTTAAGTATAAGGTTTGCAGTGCGATTAACCAATCACGAACGACAAAAATTTTAATTTTTTTTTGTGCATCACACGGATAATACACTAGTATCCCTTATATCTCGTTAACATTATGCTTTCTGAGAATTGCTACGAAGCTGGTCATTTGTAGAAAGAGGACAAGTGAAAGTGGAAGAATACGAGGTCAAAGTATCACGTTTCCCAATTTCTACAATTCTATTGTTCTTGGAAAAAAAAACAAAAGAAAGCATGTGGACACGAAGAAAGAAGAAAAGTATGTTTATTGGGCTACGCCCGAAAAGACATGTTTTCCCATGGGTCTCGTCAAACCAGAGCCGCAGAGCGTAAGTGATCGTGAGTGCTATGTTGGTGATGCCTAAAAGCGGCGTGAGTAATAATCTATTTTGAGTGTAATTAAATACAATAGATTTATATTTACAAAAAAAAAAAATACAATAGATTTATAAATTAGTTTAAAATAATTATATTTTTGTAATTTTTTATTAAAATAATAATTTTTAACTTTTTTTTGCTAAAATTTCATACATGTGAAAGATTTATTCAGTTTATTTTTAAATTAACGGTCAGAAATCAAAGTAATAACTTTTATTTTCTCGTTTAACGAACTTCTTTGTTTAAATTATAACTGTTGATTTGGATTAGATTTTTTTCTCTCTTGCTTTTATTCACTTTTCCCCCCTTTATGCAGATGGACCTCATTACCTCAAGATTTAGGGATGAAGTAACATTTAATTTTTTACGATCGAGGGAGATATTTTAGCAGAATATAAGATCTGCCTCTGATGGTTGGGTTCTAAGACATTGTTCATGTTCTCTGTCTTATATGGATACAGTTTCTCTTTGTAATATTAAAGCTTGTTCGATAAACCCACAGAGCTATGTGGGGATTTGGTTTGGTATCTCCTTAACTCAATCTTTGCACCTGTCCCATGTGAGCCATACTACATGGTATGATGCTATTGCATACCCACACACCAACCATTCTAATTATTTATTA
This sequence comes from Gastrolobium bilobum, assembly GCF_033153095.1. NCBI lineage: Eukaryota > Viridiplantae > Streptophyta > Magnoliopsida > Fabales > Fabaceae > Gastrolobium > Gastrolobium bilobum. Next base: position 38,970 of record NW_026897162.1, on the reverse strand, counting down.
TTTAAAAATTATAACTCATGACTCAAAATTCAACATTAAGCTTTCACACTAGCACAGTAAAATCAATATACATTATAGACTCCACTTTTTTTTATAATTTTTAATTGATTTATTGATTACTTGACTAATCAATCAAGAGTAGATCACAAAAATAATAAAAATTTTCTTTTATTAAGTTTTTAACACAATTGTATATTCAGATTCAAACTCGAAATTATTGATTAAATTAAAATAATTTCAAATTAATTTAGGCTTTAATATTTCTTATGTTACTGAAAATTGGGATATGCATCTGAATTAATATCAGGATCCACGTACAAATCTTAACGTAAATATATTTGCTGCCAAATTTCTCATATACTATTATTGCAGAAGTAACAAACCCATTACTTTATTCACTTAATTGGTAGTAAACTCCATCATTTTACAAAGAGAAGATCTAGCCAGTTTCGCAAAAAACATCTACATAATTAATAGTAATTAATATATTCTATCATGACCAACCTCCTCCTCCTCCTCTTGGATTTCACACCTGTACCTGTGACTTTCTCTTTGATTTGGTTTGTACACTTTACTTCTTTGACTTCATTTTTACCGACTCTAAATTATTACCACTTTGAAATTCAAATCAAATTACCCAACAAAGTCAACTGTATTCTAATACAAGATTATTAGTGCTAAATTAGCAACTTGTGGAATAAAGTTAAGCATACTTACTAAGAAAATGAAAATAACACATATTTCAAGGTTTACAACGTGTATCCCCCTTCACACTTTATCATCATTCTCATATTTAACTAAACTAGCATCTGCTTCAAGAAACCTTAAACTTCTCTTTTTCCACATTTCTATGTGCTCGTGTATATAAAAATACAACCTGGCAATCCTTCAAGTTTAAAGATCTAATTGACTTCTTCTATGCCCTCTTTCTTCTCTCTTTCTTTGAGTCTTTATATTGTTTAAATCTGTCAACAATATTGTATATGTATACAGAAAGTCTCTTTCTCTAGCTGTTCCATTAATTAATTACTCTTTTCACATTCAAACTGATCTCATGTTCAACCCCTGATTGCTTTCAAATCTGAAGCTTTTGTCCTTCCACCCATCATCACGAACATGACTTTCCATCAACTTTTCAATCTTTGGCTTCTTGCTTTTTGTTTGATCTTTTCTTTTGCTAGTGGAGCTACTCTGTTAGAAGATGAAGGTATATATATACATGTATATGTATGCTATATATTTCTCTCTTAATTCTCACCCCAGTGAAAAAGAAAAAATCAATTTGGAAATGCAAAAAAGAAGAATATATATATGGCTGGAGCATTAATTTGATTTTGGTTTTGAATACACAGTGCAAGTTATGAAAGACATAGCTAATACACTTGGGAAGAAGGATTGGGACTTCAGTGTAGATCCATGCAGTGGAAAAAGTAATTGGACTTCATCTGTTCAAGTGCAAGGATTTAAAAATGCTGTAACCTGCAATTGCTCTTTTGCCAATGCCACTATATGCCATGTTGTTAGCATGTAAGTCTCTGATCTCCATATATGTGTGTGTTTGAAAAAGCTCTGCTTTGATTTGTTTTGGTTTCCTTAGCCCTGGGTATGATTTTTTTTTATTTTTTATAGGGATAAGATATTATATCTATTTTTTTTATACTAACTCTACTTACTTCTCTTTAATACCATCATTGTTGTTAAAATCTCGATTTATCACTACGATTTTACGATTTTTTTTATCAAAACGATTTTACTAATATTCTAAACGCTTTTACGTTTTTATGATTTTTTACGATTTTTTTACATTTTACGATTTTTTAATTCCCTTCCGATTTTACTTAAGATCTCAATTTTAACAACATTACGTTATATCATAATTTCAATTAATCTTTATTTTTTTCTTCTTCTCTTGAGATTGTAATTTAACGACGTTGGAAAGGAATAAATAGAGTAAACATGAAAAATCACAATATCGTACCCCTTTCTATATTGCTAAACATAAACCAAACTAATAATTTTTCTGATTAAACCAGAACATAGGTAATGGATAATATTGGTGCACATTAAGCGTACATGAGTAAATTACCACAACTAACATGAGTGATGGGAAATTTACGCGGATTAACAGTGGGTATAATTCCTTACATATATGTCATGTTTTGATGTAAAATTTGATATAATAAAAATGATATAAACTCTTAACAAAGACTAATTAAAATAGAAGAGTGACTCTCATTCATAAATGCACCTTTTATGCTTTAATTTTATTTGCTGTAATCTAAAAATGATAATATTATCATTTAATCATATATTATCATATCGTTAAAAATAGTTTAATTATTAAACTATTTTAATGATGTGATAATACATAATTGAATAATCTTGTAAGTTGTAACACAACAAAGTTAATTCTATATCTTTCATTATTCAGCTACAATATACATCATCTAAAAATAAAGGGATTATTATTTCTCATGTTGTACACACATAAAAGTATGTTGGGCCACAAAATAGGAAGAGAAAAAAAAAACATAGGTCCTACACACTTTTGTGTGTGAGTATAAGATAAAATTATCTCCTACAACATAATAAACACTAATTACAAAAATAAATTATTATCATAATTTACAATGAAGAGAAAGCATACAATTAGAATAATTTTGGTCATATCAGAATTACGCTATGCTTAATTTAGTACTCTTGCTTATATTGTTGGATTTTATAAATATTACAAAGAAGCTCATAGTGATTATTTAAAGATGGTATATATAAAGAAAAAGGCACTGCATGTACCATACTCAAAATTATTTAAAAATTTTTAATTTTGATAAATTTATTATATTAGAACTTCTATATTACCTCTTCAATTCCCAAGCTTTTTCTTAGGCAATTCTCTCTCTCTCTCTCTCTGTTTTTTTTTCCATGTTAATTAAAAAGGGAACGAGAAAATAAATTATAAATGAAAATAATTCAATTAAATGAAAATACATGCAATAAAATAATCTAAAGTTGAAAGTATTAAAAGTTTCATGCTAGATCAATCTACTAATTATCAAAATCAAACAATTAGTCCACTAGTCTTTAGAGAAGGAGAGAGAATGAAGCAACACCACTAAGTTTGCGTGTGTTACACTTGTAATAAAGATTCTCTATTTTTTAGTCATGATTTTAATGTTTGGATTAGTAATCATCGTACAGTGTTCTCAAGTCACAAAATCTTCCGGGCACACTCCCATGGGAACTGGTGAGGTTGCCTTACCTACAAGAAATGTATGTCATTCTGAACCCACACTTGATCAATTAAATTTGCATGAATATGTTATCATCATTCACTTGTTTGATTCTTACTCTTAATGTGGTACAGTGATCTCACACGTAACTATCTTCAAGGTACAATCCCTCCACAATGGGGCTCCATGAATCTTGTCAACATGTACTATCTCACTCACCCTTTCTATAATTTCATGTCATTTTTTTTTTCCTGTTGAGTAATTCCAATTAGTATATGATTCTGACAAATGGGTCTTGTTTTATAACATTTTTAGATTTTTTTTATTAATCTTCTTCTACTGATTTCATGAAATATAATACCAGTTATGCATGTTTCTTAATTGTGGCAGTTCCGTTCTTGGAAACAGACTAACGGGTTCAATCCCAAAAGAACTGGGAAACATCACCACCCTTAAAAGTTTGTAAGTTTGTGGTCATCCATATAGAAATTTTCCCATTTCAATTTTATGAAAATTTCTGAATGAAATTAAAGTTTTGAACTTGAAATGCATAGGGTTCTGGAGTTCAATCAATTATCTGGACAGCTTCCTTCAGAGCTTGGAAATCTTCCCCAGCTTGAAAGACTGTAAGCCCTTTTGGATTACTTGGAATTCACAATTGCTATGCTTTGTTTTATTTGGTTGATTGATTCTTTTGTGTTCATTGATAATTTTTTTTGTTTACATTCTATGCCTTTGATTTGGCTTCTTTAAATTTCTTGCTTAGATAATAAAGGGCAAACCCCTGTTCACAAGGCTCTCGACTTATAAGGGTAGGAGCGAGGGTTGATTATACACATCCTTACTCTTCTATTTTGCAAAGAAACTGTTTTCCAAATTTGAATCCATAACCTTCCAATCACAAGGAGCAACCTTATCTCTGCTCCAAGGCTTGCCCTCCTTGCTTAGATAATAATTGAAGAGAAAATTAATTCCAAATTCATAGATTGATATGGGGTGCTTGTATTTTATAAAAACCTTAGTGTTGACTTTTATGCATTCCAGACTTTACTCAATAACGTTCTCACTACTCTTTAGAGAGTCCTGGTTCCTATGTCTTATACTATAAATTTCAATGTTGCTATAGGCTTCTAACCTCCAACTATTTTACTGGAAATTTACCTGCAACATTTACCAGGCTTACTACATTGAATCACCTGTAAGTGTCCTTCTTTAAATTTTCTTTTATTACACTGAATTACATTCACTATATTGTTGTTTCATATCAAGAGTAACATTTGTTTGTTGCTTACCTTCTTATAATGCAGTCGACTTGGCGATAATCAATTCTCTGGAACTATACCGGATTTCATTCAGAGTTGGACAAGTCTTGAGAGGCTGTGTGAACCGTTCTTTCCTCTAGTGAAGTTTAAATCTTCAATTTTTTTCTAGGTGAATTACATATTATTTATTGGTTTATCAAAGGAATGGTTTTTAATTGTGACAGGGTGATGCAAGCGAGTGGTTTGAGTGGCCCAATTCCTTCTGGAATTTCATTTCTAAAAAATCTCACTGATTTGTAAGTTTGGTGTTTTTGATTGTAGCCAAGGTTTCAGAACTTAATTTGCTCTCATATTGTGTTTCACCATGCTTAAGATATGTTATGCAGGAGAATTAGTGACTTGAAAGGACCAGATTTTCCTTTTCCACAACTTAATGACTTGACAAATATTGAAACACTGTGAGTTAATTGCTTGGATTATTACAATTTCTCATTTTCATTATGTAAGTCAATGCAATAAGGAAATGCTTTTAGCAATGGAAAATAAGAAAGATGAGATGCTAGTGCCTGTTTTCTCTCACAAATTTACATATTGTCTAATTGTTTTGCAGGGTATTGAGAAGTTGCAATCTTATAGGAACGGTTCCTGAATATCTTGGGAAATTGACTAATTTAAAATCATTGTAAGTGGTGCTATATTCGCAATTTTTTAGCATGATTTATATGTATTTAGAACCATTTATAATTGTTGCATTTAGTACTCATATAATTGGTAAAGAATAGCAACATGCTTCTTCTGTTCATTGCATTATAGGGACTAAACGTTTTCATGTTGCTTTTCTGAAACCATTTTTTTCTCTCTTAAATAATACTTAATTCTTGACATAGGTTTTTCTTCTTCTTCTTCTTTTTTTCCAGAGACCTCAGTTTTAACAAATTAAGTGGACAGATTCCGACCATGGGTGTCCTAGAGGGCCCAGAGAGCATCAATATACTGTAAGCAATATTCTTTAGTCCTCAATGTTATTTATGATTTCACCAAAATTACGATATATATTTAAGGGTTTTATGTTTATCATTTAACATAATATAACTTCACTTTCCTACCCACACATTAAAGAGGTGGGGTCCACATGTTTTTCTTTCTCTTTCATCATTCCACTTTCTCTCTCTTTTGATGTGAGAGTTGGAAACAACACTTATATCATGTTACATAACACTAATAAAACCCTATACTTAAAGATAGTTGGGTGGTGTTATTCAATTTCATCTGGTGGCCATGATTCAGTGGGGATTTGCAGTTGAACTACTTGCCCTGGAAATTGTAAAATCCATCAATGAAAGAACGTAGGATTTTGACACTGAAAGTGGTAACCAGACATTTGAATCAGTTAATAAAACCTTTATATCTTTGTTAATGTCATTGATAAGTAGAGAGAAGAGAGCATAGGAGCTAGTTTCTTTCTTAATGTCATCGATCTATGATATAGTCTATATTAAAATAATTACTGATATGCTCAACTCGGCTAAGTCAATAAAAGGATCCTTGGGGACCATACAAATTATCGGGTAATAGGATTTTATTTAGGGTTAAGTGGACGTCCTTTAAAAGGACACAAGTTGTATCATTTTAGTAACTTACACAAAGTCTGACCGATCAGACTTTGTGTAAATCTGAAAAGTTTTTTTTTTTTACTTCACACGTTAGCGATATGACTGGGGGAAGAGGAAAAAAAAAGCAACTTTTCAGATTTACACAAAGTTTAACCGGTCAAACTTTGTGTAAATCACCTAAAAACACACAAGCTTGTGTCCTTTTAAAGGATACCTCTTTTTCCCTTTTATTTACTATTTTTACCACTTTGATGGTTTACCAATAATTGATGAGTTCTATAATTGACTTATTTATATTGTTTTACCTAGATACTTAACAGGAAACCTTTTTGATGGACCACTGCCCGGTTGGATAGATAGACCAGACTACACGTGAGTAAACATTTTTGAATGCTAAATTATTACCCCCCGTTATTAATAGGATTTTTCTGCACCACCAAGTGTTAACATATAGTTGTTTGTTCCATCTTTAATTCTGAATCACATGCATAAATTGATACAGAGATCTCTCATATAACAACTTGAGCATCACACACCCAGAGCAATTGACATGTCAACAGGGAAGCGTGTAAGAATCCTTGCATTTGCATAATTTTTTTGATTTGGCAATTTTAAGAAGCTATCTGAGCCTTTGCATTGACAATGTGCCTTAGGAACTTGTTTGCATCATCTTTGAAGGGAAATAATATGTAAGTTTTATATACTCATGCTAAATTATTTTTATCTTTGTATTTTTTTTTTATGTATATAGCTTATACTAATTATAATGTGACTGTGCTGACTTGATATGCCACCTCCAATATTTTCTCAGGGGAATGGTTCCATGTTTGGGGAACATTCAGTGTCCTAAAAGTAAGTTGATTTGTCATGGATTTCCTACAAACTGTTAAGATCTTTGCTTTGAACCTGTGCACTTTTATTTATTTATTTCTGGGGATGTAGAAGGTGAAAGGGGGAATTATCTTCCCAAAGATTGCCATAGTTATATATCAAGATCTTGTTGTAGGATTCCGAACTTAACGGCTGTAGTAAAAAGATGATAAGAAATTGATGAAATGAAATGTCATATTTATTATAGCACTGAGCGTGCCATTTTATCATTAGTCATTTGAACAACTTCACTGGTAATGATTCTATATGGTCAATTTTCTAGTTCCCCCTTGATTGCCGAGAAATTAGATCTGCATTTTGTGAATGCAGGAAAATAGCAGAGCCACTTACAGTATTAAGGGATTTTATCTTAATTTTGATCACTCTTGTTTTGTGCTTACTGTTCTCTTAGTTGCAAGATTTTCCATCATATGTAACCATGGAGCACTTACATATGATGGAGAACTTAACATTTGCTTCTAAGACTAAGTGTTTCATATCTCTAGGTGTACATGGCACTCATGCTCAACGTTTTTTCTTTGTAGCCTTTATTATTCTTCTGAAAGAGTGTAGATCTTATAACGCAATTTACTATTTTGCTAGTTGTGAATCACATATAACCTATCATCTTCCCACTTATCTATTTCATGAAGCCAGTGCTAATCTTTTAGTAGGGACAATGACCATATTGCCACTTTTTAGGCAAAAATTTATCTGATTGCCACGTCTGAAAATTTTGTTGCCAAAATGCCACGTCACAATCTCGCTGGTCTGACAAGCGGGAATGGACTGGACACATGTCAGCGTCTGAATGGTCAACCATTCTCGCTGGGCTGCCCAGCTAGAATGACAGAATGCTGACACGTGGCAAAAGTACAGACATCCAGAGAATGCCTGTATTTTTGCCACGTGTCAGCATTCTGTCATTCTAGCTGGGCAGCCCAGCGAGAATGGTTGACCATTCAGACGCTGACACGTGTCCAGTCCATTCCCGCTTGTCAGACCAGTGGGAGACTTGGCATTTTGGCGAAAAAAATTTCAGACATGGCAATCACATAAATTTTTATTAAAGGGGTGGCAATATGGTCAATGTCCCCTTTTAGTACTCTCACATCAACTTCTGAATGTCTATGTCATAATGAAAATTAGTAACAAGAAATAACCAATTTCCTATGCCCAGGCTTGTATGAATAAAACAGACTCCCACCCAATGGGTGCAGCTCAGTTGGTTCCTTGGCGCTGAGTTAGTGGGGTTGGACATGTGTTCGATTCCCGCTGAATGCATTCTTGGGGAGGGGGCTGAACCTTTAGCCATCACTGACCCCCGCACTCCGGATTAGCCCCATAGCCGGCTCAAAGAGTCGAAGTTTGTGGGGATACCGGAGGGAGCCAACTCGCCTCAAAGAGGTAATTAGGGTTGGGTAACTCTAAAAAAAAATAAAACAAATTAAACAGACTCCCTTTTTTCCATCCTTAGTTGTCAAAATGAAAAATAAATGGAGGGGTTTGATACAAGAGGATGGAAAAGTAATATTTGTACAGATATCTTTCTTTTTTTATGTAATCTTCTTATTGTGCTTGATTCCTTTTACTGGCTTTTCACCCTTTTCTGGTTGTATCAGCTTGGTACTCTCTCCGGATAAACTGTGGTGGGAAGCTCATAACTTCTAATGGAAGCATGACATATGATGATGATTCACAAGAAGCTGGACCATCAAAATTTCGCCTGAGTGGACCAAACTGGGCATTTAGCAATACTGGTCACTTCTTTGATAGTGGCCTTGTAGACTACTATACCTGGTCTAATAATACAACTAAGCTTGTTATGGACAATGCTGAACTGTATATGGATGCACGTGTTTCTCCCCTTTCTCTCACATATTATGGATTTTGCATGGGAAATGGAAACTACACAATAAATCTCCATTTTGCAGAGATAATGTTCACTGATGATCAAACATATAAGAGCCTTGGAAGGCGTGTATTTGACATATATATTCAGGTGCATGGTTTCATCATTTTACCCTTGTCAACCACATGTTTAATGTTGAAAAATGCCCTTTGAACCATCATGAACCGTTTGTGTTTGGATTGAAGTATTGCAGAGAAAGTTAGTGCTGAAGGATTTCAATATTGCAAAAGAAGCAGGAGGAGTTGGTAAGGCAATCATAAAAAAGTTCACTGCTATTGTGACTAGTAATACCTTGGAGATTCGCTTTTATTGGGCTGGGAAAGGGACAACTGCTATCCCATTTGGATCAGTATATGGTCCTCTTGTATCAGCTATATCAGTTGATCCTGGTCAGTTATACTTCTCTATAGTTCCTTTTCTTCCTTATCACCTTATCTAATATATTTATGCAAATCTCTTATAACATAATCAAGCAGACTTTACACCCCCAGTGGAAAATGGAAGTAGCATACATGTGCGGTCCATTATTGCAATCGTAGTTGCTGGAGCACTTCTTATCATCATGGTATTTGGTATAGCTTGGTGGAGAGGATGTCTAGGACAGAAAGGTTCATTAGAAAGAGGTAAGCACTAAGAAGCTACTATAACTGTCATTATTACCATTTTTAGCTGAAACACTAATGAATTTTCATGAACAAATTGGGATTTTGCAAGCATAGAACTTGAATTTAGAGGTGAAGAGAGGGGGAAGGATCAGTCAAGGTTTGGGAAATCCCTTGAATTTTCATTCACTGTTTTATGTAACTATTTCTTAAGGTTTGGGGTAATTTTGATGTATTAATCGTTGACAATTATATCCGTAAAGGACCAGAATTGTTGTTTACCTTAAAGCCAAAGGTATTAAATCTTGAATCACACTAAATAGTAGCGAGGTTTAAGCACAAAGCTCTATTAATTTAGTTTATAGGCCATTACACTATCAAATAGTAAGTCTTAACTAAGTTGTCACATAAATTTTGCCTCCCCTTTCCCTTGAGCAAAATTTCTGCCTCGGCCAATGTATGAATTTGTTTACGTAACTTATATGTTGCAAACCCCTATAGACAGCATATGGATTTTCTATTAAAGGATGCCATTGTGTCTAGAATAAATTCTATTATGCCAATGCAATAATGTGGAAGTTTCCAAAACGTGATCTCTGATTTTTTTTTTTTTTTATTGGCTTCAACTAACAGAACTAAGGGGTTTAAATCTGCAAACTGGCTTATTTACCTTAAGGCAAATCAAAGCAGCAACTAACAACTTTGATATTGCCTTTAAGATTGGAGAAGGAGGGTTTGGTCCTGTTTACAAGGTATTCTGGACAATCAACAAGAGTTTTGTTTGATTATATTTGAAGGATCTCTTTTTATTGTTACTTCTTTTTAACTTCCCAAAAATAAAATTATACCAATCTTGGAAATGCAGGGTGTTCTTTCAGATGGCACAGTAGTAGCAGTTAAGCAACTTTCTTCTAAATCAAAGCAAGGGAATCGTGAGTTTATCAATGAGATTGGCATGATTTCTGCTTTGCAACACCCTTGTCTAGTTAAGCTCTATGGTTGTTGTATGGAGGGAGATCAGTTGTTACTGATATATGAATACATGGAAAACAATAGCCTTGCCCGTGCTTTGTTTGGTATTATTTTTTTTTTTCTTTGTATTATAGTGTGGCAGTTCTTTCATTAATAAACTACAATCTTGTATACAAAACATATATACATGACCATATGGTTATGTTGTCTAATTTCTATGACAGTTGCAAATGAAACCCAAGGAAAAGGTCAATTGAAGTTGGATTGGTCAACAAGGAAGAGGATTTGTGTTGGTATTGCTAGAGGTTTGGCTTACCTCCATGGAGAATCAAGGCTAAAGATAGTTCACAGGGACATCAAGGCCACTAATGTATTACTGGATAAAGATCTCAATGCAAAGATATCTGATTTTGGTTTGGCCAAGCTTGATGAAGGGGGCTATACCCACATAACCACCAGAGTAGCTGGCACTTAGTGAGTTCTCATATATTAATTTGTTTTTTTTTTTTATGGATTTTTTGTTGAGTAATATTTATTATTTTGTATCCGTAATTGCACTGTAAGGAAAACAATTAAGCTCTATACCGAGGTACCTCACCAAATTTAGTTTAGACCACTTATTATGGCTTTAAAAAATGTACTCTCTAACAGTTAATATATGAATTTTCAATTCTGCAGTGGATATATGGCTCCTGAATATGCAATGCATGGTTATTTGACTGACAAAGCAGATGTTTATAGTTTTGGAATTGTTGCCTTGGAAATTGTTAGTGGGAAGAGCAACACCATGAACTGGCCAAAGGAAGAGTGCTTCTCTCTTGTTGATTGGGTAAACTGAAGCTCTCATGATCTCTTGCTTTCTTGCCAATTTGATTATCCTTTTACATATCTAGGAAGACTATGTTTGTTGTCTAAAAGCTTCATTAAAAATCTCTTTCAATTTTCATCTATTGCCAATTTTGAAGAGCAATACAATTTACTCTTACTGTATTTAGTGAAATCTGCTGTATTTTCCAACAAAGAATCTAAATTAATTGTCATCAATGCTAGCTAGTTTTTAAAAAAAAAATTCTGAGTCTATGATATGACCAATGGTTTCCTTTACAATGTCTTTGGTGCGTAATTGTTTCTTGCCCAACTATAACAGTAAAAAGTGTGATTCCATACTGTACTTCCTACATATTTTATAGATATCTTAGCACCTTAAGTTCAATTGGTTGTTTAATAGTTTCAGTTGAAGATTGATGTTAGAATTAAGTTACTTTTTGTTTTTTGTCTTGCCAGGTGCATCTCTTGAAAGAAAATGGTAATCTAATGAATCTAGTTGATGAAAGGTTGTGTGAAGACTTAAAAAAAGAGGAAGTAATGGTCATGATCAATGTGGCTCTTTTATGCACACATGCTTCTCCAATGCACAGGCCCACCATGTCTTCAGTGGTAAGCATGCTTGAAGGCAAAACTGTTGTTCAAGAGGTGATGCCAGACACAAGCCAGGTATTTCATAGCAAAGAGATTGAGGTGATCCAACAGTATTACAAGAAAAGAGAAAAAAATAAGACCCCTCATACTCAAGAAGAGAGCATCTCAATAGATGAAACTGCAGAATTTATGTCTGATACAGATCTCCATTCCATCAACCTGGATTGTTCTTACTATGAGAAAAGTGATTAGATAATTTATAGAAGCTTCATCATTTTTAATTTTTTTTAATACAATGATGACACTGATATTTGACCTATAATATGGTGCAAACTATTCAAGTCCCTCACTATTAGCCGATTTCTAGGGGCTTAGTGTCATCACTTTTTAAATGATATACATATCTTATACTTTGGCCAGTCTTTCCTTCATATTCCAAGTGATGGCCTTGATCATGCACTGCAATGAGAGATGGAAACACTTGCATGGAAGTTATTTATTGTGTTTCATATCCATTGTAGTATTTTATACTATTGAAGAGGACAAGCTTTATTTGCACATTAAGATGTAGATGTCAAATTATATATAATTAAATTGATATTAAATTCCAATTAAGATAATGACATATGAAGATGAGTAATTCAACAAAAAGTTTGATATAAAAAAAATTATGGAAAAGAGTTGAGCTTGAAGGAAACATCAAGCATGTTCTTTAAAAAGGATCCAATCAATATCTTAATCTGAAAAGATTAAAAACAAAAAACAACTGATAATAAAATAATATTATAATATAATATTACATTTGAGGGTTTGATGTTTTTCATTTTAAATGACATAAATTATGTCATTTTAGGACAGAGATAGATACAAAAAATAAAAATTATGGGAGAGTAAGTGTGTGGGTTTTTTTTTAATTTAAATTTTAAATAAAAATATTATTTTGTGTTTATCTCTCTCTTAAAATGACATAATTTTATGTCATTTAAAATTACAAACATTTTTCCTACATTTGAATATTCCAACACTTTGGAAATAGGAAAACTTACCAATAACTTCAAGATTACACAACTCATATCACTAAAAATTAACTAAACAATTCACACTCGCTGATATTTTTTTGACATGTTCTGTAACTTGGTTAGCTTTATCAAATTTTTAATTATAAATATACATTATATACTGATTACGCAATATTTTCCTAATGCAAAGAATTAAGGTAGTTAGATAAGGTGTACATATATTTTTCAAACAAAGAGGAAACTCTTTAAGGACTAGAAATTATGTACAAGTAATTTTGTCACTTATCAAACACTTTGTTCAGGAGGAAGTTGGGTATTCGGGTGGTATCTGATTACTTTGGCATGACGCAGAACTATAACACACATGATGCATGGATGGTCATGGGAGATTTCAATGCCTATCTTAGTGGAAGTGAGAAAAATGGGGGGTGGAGATCCTAACTGGGGCAGCATGTGTTGTTTTTATTTTTGAATATGTAAGGATTTAATGACAATTAAAATGATTTAAAATTATTGCTTTATGTATTAAATAAAAAATATTATAAAATTCATTTAATTAAAACTATTTCAGCATTTACGAGCATAATAAAGAATATTGTTATATTTTAATTTAAACTCATGATTTAAAGTTATCATTATTAGAATTGTTTCGAATATTGTTATACTAAATGGTGTATTAAATAAAAAAAACTTGTATTGTTTATTATTTAGAATTAATTAACATTAAGTGAAATTTATTTTAATTATTACTTTTTTTTTATATTAGCAAATCTTATAAAACTCAAATTTGTGCCCCCTCATATAACGGGAAAAAAAGTACTTATCTTCTTGATATTTAATTTCGCTTTAATACCAAAAGACTTGGGATACAATCATAAAAGAAAAAGAAGCCTTCAATCAAGATAAGGCGAATGTCATAATTTTCCTTCGCCATAAGGGTTGAAAGTTGAATATTTGACCATAAAGATCCACTTGAATTATAAAAAGGTTTAAGTTTTCTTATGTTGTAGGATTGTAGTAGATAAAAAAAGTAGAGAGAAATTAAATGTGGGTCCCATATTTTATATTAAAAAAGAAAAGAAAAATTAATTGGCACGGAAAACGAATTAGTGTAGGAAAATGATGTACTCTTATGTAGCATAAGAGTATTATTTCCCATTATAAAATAATTTAAAAGAAATGTACGACCATGAAAAGATAGTCATCCTACCTAATATATATCAAATGTAAGCAAAAATAAAATTGGGATTATATGATATTAGAACACTGAAGGTTTTAAGCTTACTTGTTGAAGACATGATTCTTGGTGTCTTGAAAGGAAGATTATTTTGTTCTCCAATATTACCAGTTTGAAGGATTAAGATATTTCTCTGCAATTCACATTACTCCCTATTTAAAACTATTGATGGGGCAAGTTGTGCTTGTTATAATGAAAAGAAACCTAGCCAAACTTATTAGTTCTAAATCCCTTTCCAATCAGGTGCCTATGGATTAAGCCTATATTGTTACTCATACTAATCAGTGTTACAGATATCTAAGCTCAAACAAAAGGATCACTCAATTACGCTAGTTTTATATCACACCTCATATAAATCATGACTTAACCCATTTTTATTAAAATAAGAAAAATGAATATTATTGATTGCCACACTCGATAATTACAAAATTTCTAACAATGTATGTGTAGTTCTGTAACACCCCGTGTATACCCGGTTTGTTAACATGTCATCGCATTAAGCCACGCTTAATTAAAAATGCGGAATATCTTTTTTTTTCAATTATGACATCATTATGCTTACCAAGTTGAATTACTTAATTCATTTCCAAAACATTTCCTGTATATGAATGCAATTAGACAACTAGATACATTGAATAACCTCATATATAACTAAGTGAGTATCTAAGTCATGGATCTACAACACGTAGTCTGGATAATATCCTAATACCTTATACATCCCCAATAAACTCAAACAAAACAGAACCCAATGTGGCATGGACAATCTCCATGCTCACCAAATAGAACAACATAGCCAACAGAGTCTCACAACAAATAACATGATAATAAAAGTAAAGCATGTCAGCATCCAATCATAACAGTATAAGCAGCAATGTCTAACTCAGCTTCGGCCTCCTGCCGCCCGAGGTCTCAACCCCTGAGTTACCTGAACCTAAAATATGTGTCCCAAATGTGGGGTGAGATCTCTAAACAGAAATCTTAGTAAGGCAAGGGGTCCTCAAGATCTTTCCACCCCAAGCTCACTTACATGTGCAATATAAGTTCAAAAGCAGGTATGTGATATAAGTTCCAAAATCAGTATAATGCATCAGATAACCATGTCATGTGTGTCAAGATATTCTACTGGCCAGAGAAATGCAGGATATACGTCTATTTCCGACAATCAGTGCAAGACGCCACTTGCACCCACCCACAGAATCACCATATTGTATGACGCCACATACTCAGGTTTTCTGTCTAGATGGAACAACACATGCATATTATAAGGCCCTTACACTTAACCGTTCAAAAGCATTCCAATCATCAAAGCATGAAAAAACATCATGCATATAAACCATTTCCCCATGGGGTATGGTGGAACCAACAAATGGCTAAACCGAGGACACGAAAGCTTACCTTGCAAGCTAACTATCCAAGCCAAGAGTCCACACAAGCTCAAAGTCCACAAACAGAAAGATCACAATCTGTTTTAGACCAACAATCATATCAATATTCATACTCTACAAGCATACGACATAAAGACAACGCATTTCCTTTACGTTTCATATCTTTAGGATTCTCACAAAGCCATAAGCCCTTAATCACTTAGATTCTGACTTAGATTAATTAATACAGAAGTTCCCATTGACCAATCATGGGTCCACAAACCCAAAATATCATTCTGTATGAACAGTACCGTTACTGTCCTCGAAAACCCAAAATATCCGGATATCTGTCGGGGTCATATCCGGATATTTCGCGACAGAATGCAGTTTCTGCATTTCGCGAGATATCACTTCCAAGGTTGGGTTTTTAACCCATTACTACGTCCAAGCATGCATTTTTATACCCATTTAGGTTCATGTTCTGGTTGGTTACTTGTTTAACTCATTAACATGCCAAGACTCAACTTTTAATCAACTGAAACTCATGATCAAGGTTGGTGAAGCTTACCCAAGGTTCAAAACTCAGAAAATGTTGCTCTTGGAGCTCACTAAACAGCTCCAAAGGTTCTGACTTTGAAGGTGAACGAAAATGGCACACCACAAAGGTTCTTTCTCTTCAAAGGTCACACCTTGAAGCTCAAAATGCTACCTCAAAGGCTCTCATAACTCCAACCACAAAGTCAGCCCCCTACACCTCACACTCAGTAGCTTGAACTCAGAAAAATGAAGTCTCACTCACTCACAAGGCCACTTCACACTATCTCAAGATGCAAAGGTGAAGGTTTAATGGATGAAAAGGTCTCTTTGCTCACAAAAATGGAGGAGAAGAGAAGGTGACAAGCTTGGGAGGCAACCAGCTTCAGAAAGAAGGCGCAACATGCAATAAAATCTGACCTAGGGACATATGCCCTCATATTTATAGGGGTATCAATTTTAATCACACTGTATTAGCGCTAATAGCTACGCTTAGCATTTTAATTCCAAACTCAGGATTCTGAACCTACTCATTTTTCTAAGATTTATCAAATTTTTATTTTATTTTTTGCAGTACATTTCTGGCACGCGCTTTTACATAGCCAGTATCAGTTCTGGCACTAGTTCTCTTTATTTCGACTTGAAACTTGTTTTACAAGTCTTAGAAACTTGTTTTACACTCTGATATGCATCCAACATATATAAGATTTTAAGCCAAAAAGAGAAAGAATCTTGATAAATCTTGGATAAAAAGGGCTAGAAATTTTATTAAATTGATAAATCTCAATCAGATATCTTGTCACTAATTTTTTTATATTTTTGTAGGAAAAAGTACAAGAAAGGGGCCCAATTGAGCAGCAGAGAAAAAGACAATATTTGGATCAGAGGAGATTGAAATCAAGAGATATGATCAAGATTTGAATCAGACTATATCAGGAAAGATTGGACCCAAGATATACAATGAAGATTTGATCAAGATTTCTGAGCAAGGCACAAACTCTATAAATAGAGACTTAGACCCTAGAGGCAAGCAATCTTTGGCTGGAGAGAATTCTTGGAGGCTCACGCTGGAGATTAGGATTCTGACAGGGGTTGAAGACTGAAGACCATTGATCCTTCATCTTCTTCTTCTTCTTTTCTTTTTCTTTCATGAATTCTTTTTATTTCTTTAATTTGTTTAAGCCAGCTATGTCTGGCTAATTTGTTTTTGTAGTTGGGATCACGGACCCAATGTGAATCCTTTATATTTTTCTGTATTGATATTTTATAAGTTAATTAGTTAGTTAGTTTTATTCTACCCGTGTTAATTTTTCCATATACTGTTTAGAATTGGCCGCTTTAAATTATAGGGCTTTGAGGGTTAGAATTCACAATAGACATATTGGGATTTTAATCTGGACAAGGGTAGAATAACAATTTGTGCATGACCTAGACATAGGCTTACATAGATTGCAGACTCATAATTCATTTTCTTAATGCTTAATTCAAGAGGGATTACTAAGACATTAGAATTCTGATTAGGTTAAAGGGTTGAAATCACTAAGATACTATGGTTCAACTATTTTATAGGGAAATAATGAATTGTCTGAACAAACGAATTAATTAATTATAAAATACAACATAGGAATATAAGGGAGGATCGGAGGTGAAGTGCATCTTGGCTACATCCTTTTTATAAATTCTTCATCAATAATTTCTCGCGTTCTTGATCTTTTATTACATGCGTTCAAAATTAATTGTCATTACGTTTCTGTTTTAAATTTAATTGTTTTAAATTCTGTTTTGAATCAATTACTTTCACAACTCAAACCAATTTTTATTTTCCAACTTAAGGGGAATAGTTAAACTAGTACTTGGTACATTAATCCTCGTGGGAACGATACTCTACTTATCGCTTTATTACTTGAAACGAACGGTATACTTGTCGATTTCGCAACAAGTTTTTGGCGCCGTTGTCGGGGATTAATTACGCCAATATTATTTTTAACTTTTGATCTTTAAGATTGGACTTTTATTTTTTATTTATTTTTAATTGTAATTTTAATTTTATTTTATTTTATTTTTTGAAAAACAAATTAATTAATTTTTTATTTTTGTTTTTATTTTTTATTTTTATTTCGGTTTTTTATTTATTATTTATTATTATTTTTTTAAAAAAAAGTATAAAAATATTATTATTTTTTATTTGATTTTATTTGATTTGATTTTTTTTATTTTTACTAATTTGATTTCTCTCTTTTATGTGAGGTAAAGTTAACCGTGAATCTTTACAGTTTGATCCAGAAATCGAGAAGACTGCAAAGAAGAACCAGAAGCTAACTAAGCTAAGGAAGCAAGAGGAATCCTTGAGTTTAGAGCCAAAAGCAGAATCCGAGATGACATCACCTAATCCACCACCGGAGGAGGAATTGGTGGAGTCAATCTTGGCTCCTCTGTTCACAAGGCCAAATTTTAGCATCGTCAGTCCATGAATCGATGCTGACAATTTTGATATCTATCTGTCAATGATAGGACTGGTGGAGAAAAATTCGTTTGGCGGGGAAGATTATGAAGACCCCAATGATTTCATGAACAGATTTCTGAGAATCTGTGACACTACCAAGCATCACGGGATATCAGATGATGCAATTAGACTGAGGTTGTTCCCTTTTGCTGTAACAGGAAAAACTCTAAGATGGTTGGATCGACAAGCTCCTAACAGTATCAGAACATGGGACGATCTGGCAGCCAAGTTCTTTGCAGAACACTTTTCCATGGAGAAATACAACAAGTTGGTTAATGAAATTATCAACTTCACTCAACAGCTAGGAGAAACTCTGTGTGCAGCTTGGACCAGATTCCAAGAACTGATCAGAAATTTCCCCCAATACGATTTGCCGGAAGAAAAGAAAGTTAGAGTCTTCTACAATGGGATGACACCAGATTCTAAAATGATTGTCAATGGTGCAGCTGGTGGAACTATAGGAAAGAAGACAACAGCTCAAACTTTAGAGATGATTGATTATATGGCAAGGAACGAGAACGCATCAATGGCAGTTCAAGCAGTTCAACCGAGAAAAGGAGTCCTTCAGTTAGACAGCTATGATGCCATGTTAGCTGAACAGAAGCTGCTTTCACAACAGATGGCTATTTTAGATAGCAAATTTGAAAAGCTTCATCCTTCGTTAGATCAAGCAAAGACACTCTCCTGTGAGTACTGTCGTGGAGATAATGAAACCAATGAATGCAACGTACTCATGGGATTAGAACCAATCCAAGTTAATGCAACCTGGTATGGTCAGAGGCCTCAGCAGAATCCTCAAAGAAATCAGAACAACAATGTTGGGAACAATTTTAACTCCAGGTGGAAGAATCAAGGAGGATTGGATTATAAATCCAACCAATATTTGCAACCTCCTCCAATTCCAAAGACTCAACCATCTGAGCTAGAGAGCACTGATACAGTTGACGAAGACAACTGATATGTTCATAAATGAGACAAGGACTCATCACAAAAATCAGGATGCATCTCTCAGAAACTTGGAGAACCAGATCAGCCAACTGTCAAGACAATTAGAAGAGAGGACTAAAGGCCAGTTTCTAAGCAACACCACAGTAAATCCGCGAGAAGACTGCAAGTCAATCATCACAAGAAGCGGAATAGTGATTACTCCTCAAGAAAAGCCAAAAGTGGTTCAGAAAAAGAAAATTGATGAACCAGTAATTGAATCAGAGCAAGAAAAAGAGGAGGAAACACCTGCAACCGAAGAGCCTGCGAAAAAGACAAAGAAGAGGCAAAGGAGAAGGCTGCAGAGACTCCAAAGAAACAATGGGATTTCTCACGCTTTGAGAAACCACCATATCCCATAAAGTCAAAGCAGCAAGCACAGAAGCAACAATATGCCAGGTTTTTAGAAATGTTTAAAAAGTTGCAAATTAATATCCCCTTTGCTGAAACTTTAGCTAACATGCCTAATTATGCTAAGTTTATGAAAGATCTTTTGTCTAGAAAGCATAAGTTGCAGGAATTTGAAACAGTGGCTCTCACAAAGTAGTGCAGCGCCATAATTCAGAAAAATTTTCCACCGAAGCTTCGAGATCCAGGGAGTTTCAACATCCCGATTGCGATAAGAAACATTAATGTTGGCCGGGCATTGTGCGATCTTGGAGCAAGCATGAACCTCATGCCGCTTTCCATGATGAAGTATCTCGGAATTTCCGAGATGAAGCCTACTAGGTTGTCTCCCCAACTTGCTGACAGAACGTTAAGAAGACCAAACAGAATAATTGAAGACGTACTTGTCAAGGTAGATAAGTTCATATTTCTTGCAGACTTTGTAGTCCTTGACATGGAAGAAGAAGAAGACATGCCTCTTCTGTTGGGTAGGCCATTCCTTGCCACAGCCAGAGCCATGATAGATGTGGAGAAAGGAAAGCTGGAGTTGAGATTGGATGACGAAAAGGTCACCATCAATGTGTTTGATGCTATGAAGCACGCTAAGGATAATAGCGACTACTTCCGGTTGGACATTCTTGAAGAACTGTTCCTTGAAAAGAAAGATGATCAGACTCTTGAAGAAGAGACAAAATTCTTTGATGAGAACCCTCCAAAGGAAAATGCTGAAATTCCAATAGAAGAAAGAGTCAGACATCACAGCTGAAGCACCAAAGGTGGAGTTAAAAGAGCTCCCACCCACTCTAAAATATGTCTTCTTAGGAGATGAAGAGACGTATCCTATCATCATCAACAACGAGTTATCCAATTCTGAAGAAGCCAAGTTGATGAAAGTGCTCAAAGACCACCAAAAAGCCATAGGGTGGTCCATCTCTGATCTAAAAGGAATTAATCATTCCTCCTGCACTCACAAAATACTCATGGAAGACAACATCAAACATGTGAGGCAGCCTCAGAGACGACTCAATCCTACCATGAAAGAGGTAGTCCGAAAGGAAGTAGTGAAACTCCTTGATGCCGACATGATTTACCCGATCTCAGACACTGGATGGGTAAGTCCAGTTCAAACAGTGCCAAAGAAAGGTGGAGTCACAATGATCAAGAACGAGAACAATGAGCTGATTCCCACCAGAACCATAACAGGGTGGAGAATGTGTGTGGATTACAGAAGACTAAATGATGCCACACGAGAAGATCACTTTCCTCTCCCTTTCATAGATCAAATACTGGAAAGATTGTCCGGACATGCATACTACTGCTTCTTAGATGGATATTCTGGCTACAATCATATACCTATTGCACCAGAGGATCAAGAGAAGACAACTTTCACTTGCCCCTTTGGAGTGTTTGCCTATAAAAGGATGCCATTCGGCCTCTGCAATGCACCCGCTACTTTTCAAAGGTGCATGTTTTCCATCTTTTCTGATATGATTGAAAAATCATTGGAGGTATTTATGGATGACTTTTCTATTTTTGGTTCTTGCTTTGATTCATGCTTAGATAATTTAGCTAAAGTATTGAAGCGCTGTCAAGAAACAAACCTGGTTTTAAACTGGAAAAAGTGTCACTTTATGGTAAAAGATGGAATAGTGCTAGTCATAAAATTTCTGAAAAAAAGGATAGAAATTGACAAGGCTAAACTGTTATTAATTGAAAAGCTTCACCCTCCTGTTAATGTCAATGGTGTTCGGAGCTTCTTAGGCCATGCAGGTTTTTACAGAAGATTCATCAAGGACTTCTTCAAGATTGCAAAGCCCTTAAGTCAACTCTTGGTGAAGGACACTGATTTCAAATTTGATGCAGAATGTCTGAAGTCCTTTAATATGTTGAAGGAAAAACTGACAACTGCGCCTGTCCTGATGGCGCCTGATTGGAATCTCTTGTTTGAGCTCATGTGTGATGCGAGCGCATACGCAATAGAAGCAGTACTCAGTCAGCGTAAGGATAAACTATTGCATGTTATTTGTTATGCTAGCAAAGTGTTAAACGAGGCACAAGTTAATTATGCCACAACTGAAAAAGAAATGCTAGTTGTAGTATATGCGTTAGATAAATTTAGACCTTGCTTGATAGGATCTAAATTCATTGTTTTTACTGACCAGGCTGCATTAAAGTACCTTATGAGTAAACAGGATGCAAAGCCACGACTGCTGCGTTGGATGATTCTATTCCAGGAATTTGACCTCGAGATTCGAGACAAGAACTGAGTTGAAAATAAAGTAGCTAATCACTTGTCAAGGATTCAAGATGAAGAACTTCAAGATGGACCAGAAATTGAGATCAAAGAATCCTTCCCTGATGAACAAGTGATGGCAGTTAGCTTTGGACCATGGTTTGCAGAAATTACAAATTACAAAGCTGTAGGATCAATTCCTGAAGACCTCACATGGCAACAGAAAAAGAAGTTCTTGCATGATGCAAGGAGGTACCACTGGGATAACCCATACTTATATTTTCAATGTACTGACGGGATTATTCGCAGGTATGTAGATGAGATGGAAATTTCGAAGATTCTTTGGCATTTCCATGCGTCAGATTATGAAGGGCACTTTGGTTGAAATAGAATAGCGCAGAAGGTCCTGCAAAGTGGGTTCTACTGGCCCACAATATTCAAAGACTCGAAGGAGTTCGTAGAGAAGTGCGACAGATGCCAGAGGACGGGAAACATTTCCCGAAAGGATGAGTGCCCTTAAATTGCATACTGGAAGTGGAGGTCTTTGATGTATGGGGAATTGACTTCATGGGACCCTTCCATATGTCATATTCCAACCAGTACATCTTGGTTGCTGTGGACTACGTGTCCAAGTGGGTGGAAGCAGTGGCCCTACCAACAAATGATGCTAAGGTAGTTGTGTCTTTTCTGCGAAAGGACATCTTCACCCGATTCGGAGTTCCAAGAGCCATCATCAGTGATGGAGGAACCCACTTCTGCAATAAACAATTTGAGAGTCTTCTCACGAGGTATAGAGTCACGCACAAAGTGGCTACACCATATCATCCTCAAACAAGCGGACAAGTGGAGATTTCCAACAGAGAGTTGAAGCGGATCCTGGAAAAAATTGTTGGCAACACTAGAAAAGACTGGGCAAGGAAGCTTGACGATGCACTTTGGGCATACAGAACAGCCTTCAACACGCCCATAGGTATGTCACCATTCCAACTGGTGTACGTTAAGTCATGTCATCTTCCTGTTGAATTAGAGCATAAGACTATATGGGCAACTAAGTTTCTGAACTTTGAACCAACTAAAGCTAATAAAAAATGATTGTTGCAATTACATGAGTTGGATGAGTTCAGGTTAGCTGCTTATGAGAATGCCAGGATATACAAGGAGAAGACAAAGAGGTGGCATGACAAAAAGATAGCTCCAAAGGAATTTGAGCCGGGGCAACAGGTACTATTGTACAATTCTAGACTGAGATTGTTTCCAGGTAAACTCAAATCCTGATGGTCAGGTCCCTTTGTGGTTAAAAAGGTATACCCCTATGGCACAGTAGAAATTTCACCTATTGACACTGATAATCCTTTCAAAGTTAATGGTTGTAGGTTGAAGTTGTGCTATGGAGGACAGGTGAATCGGGACATGGTTTCTGTCCCTTTGACTTCACCTGAGCCTTAAAATGTTGGTGTCAAGCTCATGACGTTAAACAAGCGTTAATTGGGAGGCAACCCAATAGTCGTTTTTTCTGTTTTTATTTTATTCATTTTATTTTTCTTAGGTTAGTTTAATTTTAACAAGTCAAGTAAGTGGTTAATTAGTGACCATATGAAAAAATCTAAATCTGGGACTTTAAGCAGCGCCAGCAAATGAAAAAGATACAGTGAGATCCGCACTCATAGCGTGAAATCCACGCTGTCAGCGCCAGTGTTCTCACCATTTACCTTGACTTTAGTGTTTTCTTTTTGCTGTTTTTAGATTATGGTTTGATTATGTCTCCCTTTTATGCATTTCACTTTCATGATTATTCTGTTTGATGTTTAACAAGTGTGTGAGTGTTCCACCTGCGCAGAAGTAGCTTCACTAAAATAGTTTAGTTTATTGCTGAGGACAGCAACATTCTAAATCTGGGAATTGGGCGCATACCATATGCGATAACTGCCAACTGCGGAATTGCACAACAGAGACGTCTAACAGAAAAAAAAATTTGTAAAGGGGGAGATACTTTAACCTTTCTTTTTATTAATTTCTGCTATTTTTTAATTAATTTTTTCTTAGAAAATTAAAAAAAAAACCAAAAATAGTGAATTCCTGAACAAGCATTCATAGATTTTGCAAAGCTTACTTAGTAATTAAATAGATTCAATCATAAGAAGCACATGTGATATATGTGGAGCATCAATTTAATGTTATAATCTGAGAGTGATGATTGCTCGTTTGTATAAATGCTTTGATGAAAGTTCTTAGATAATGCTTGATGTGAAATTTTGAAATTAGATTCTAGCTTGAATTATAACTGTGAGGATTGAGCCTAAACAGTAAAAATTTTCAGAGAGGCCTCACTATAGTAGTCTTCTAGAACTTGATCTATTTCTCTAGCTTGCATGCATTACTGACATGATAAAGGCATGTTTATTCTTGTTAACTTAGAGCCAAATAGCCTACCTAGAAGAAATTTTCCATTGTTAAGCCCTTTTGAGCCTTAGACCAATTTATTCAAAAACCTGATAAAATTACTTAACCTATTCCTATTGACACACCTTGAAAGAGATTGAAATGCTGACCAAAGGAAAAATCAAGGTACTTCTCAAGGAAAAAGTTAAGTTGAAAAAGAAAAAAGAAAAAATGGTCTACAAAAATGCAGTTCAAAAGAGAAAAGAAAAAAAAACATCTGCAAACAAGGAAAGAAAAGAAAAATGTGGTGAAAAAGGGAATAAGAATACTGAAATGATAAAAAGTGACAGAATTAAAAGACTGAGAAGAAAGTATTGTCAAAAATCTCAGTATTTCAGTCTCTCAAATTAATCAGCCTCTTTCCAAAGATTCTTACCCCCAAACCAGACCAAGTTATAACCTATCAAAGACCTTTTGATCAGTGTATGCATGTCAAATAAGTTCCTCAATCTTAGGAATTTGAGAATATGATCAAGCCTATGGAATTACTACTACACTGATGGAATGAGTGTGAAACCTTCAAACACTAGAGTGATGAGAGTTACATATTTATCCAGTGAGAAACATTCAAGTTATGATCTGAATTTCTTGATAAAACTGAAAAACATTGTTTAGAGTTTTTCAACAATGAAGTTATACATGCATAGCAGTCCGATCTCTTAAGATATTTGTATTCCGTGTTTTTTTCCACAGAATTCATCCTTATTTCTACTTTGATCTAATACATTGCTGAGGACAACAACGTTCAAATCTGGGAATTGTTTGATATGCCTCCAACATATATATGATTTTAAGCCAAAAAGAGAAAGAATCTTAATAAATCTTGGATAAAAAGGGCTAGAATTTTTATTAAATTGATAAATCTCAATCAGATATCTTGTCACTGATTTTCCTATATTTTTGTAGGAAAATGTAAAAGAAAGGGGCCCAATTGAGCAGCAGAGAAAAAGACAAGATTTGAATCAGAGGAGATTGAAATCAAGAGATATGATCAAGATTTGAATCAGACTATATCAGGAAAGATTGGACCTAAGATATACAATGAGGATTTGATCAAGTTTTATAAGCAAGGCACAAACTCTATAAATAGAGACTCAGACCCTAGAGGCAAACAATCTTTGGCTGGAGATAATTCTTGGAGGCTCACGCTAAAGATCAGGATTCCGACGGAGTTGAAGACTGAAGACCATTGATCCTTCATCTTCATCTTCTTCTTTTCTTTTTCTTTCATGAATTCTTTTTATTTCTTTAATTTGTTTAAGCCAGCTATGTCTGGCTAATTTGTTTTTGTAATTGGGATCACGGACCCAATGTGAATCCTTTATATTTTTCTGTATTGATATTTTATAAGTTAATTAGTTAGTTTGTTTTATTCTACCTGTGTTAATTTTTCCATATCTTGTTGAGAATTGGCCACTCTAAATTATAGGGTTTTGAGGGTTAGAATTCACAATAGACATATTGGAGTTTTAATCTGGACAAGGATAGAATAACAATTTGTGCATGACCTAGACATAGGCTTACATAGATTGCAGACTCATAATTCATTTGCTTAATGCTTAATTCAAGAGGAATTACTAAGACATTAGAATTCTGATTAGGTTAAAGGGTTGAAATCAGTAAGACATTAGGGTTCAACTATTTTATAGAGAAATAATGAATTGTCTGAACAAACGAATTAATTAATTATAAAATACAACATAGGAATATAAGGGAGGATTGGAGGTGAAGTGCATCCTAGCTACATCCTTTTTATAAATTCTTCATCAATAATTTCTCGCGTTCTTGATCTTTTCTTACATGCGTTCAAAATTAATTGTCATTACTTTTCTGTTTTAAATTTAATTGTTTTAAATTCTGTTTTGAATTAATTACTTTCACAACTCAAACCAATTTTTATTTTTCAACTTAAGGGAAATAGTTAAACTAGTACTTGGTGCATTAATCCTCGTGGGAACGATACTCTACTTATCACTTTATTACTTGAAACGAACGGTATACTTGCCGATTTCGCAACACACTCCTCAGGAGTTCTTCCCGTCCATTGGACTTTGACCATCGGAATGATCTTGCTCCTCAGCTGCTTCTCGCCACGATCGAGAATCTTGAGTGGTCCGACGGGAGTTTTCAAGTTCTCTCGAACTTCTACATCATCTGGTTTCACCACGTGCGAAGGATCCGCTACATATTACCGAAGCTGAGACACGTGAAACACGTCGTGGATGTTGGCCAAGTTCGGACGCAAGGCAAGCCGATAGGCAACAACCCTACTCTACCCAGTATCTGGTATGGCCCTATGAATCTCGGGCTCAGCTTCCTCACTCCGAGGTCCCGACCAACACCGGTGACAGGTGAAAGTCTCACAAACACGTGTTCACCCTCACAGAACTCCTGTGGACGATGCTTAACATCATAATAACTCTTCTGGCGATTCTGCGCCTGCTTCAGCTCCTCTCTGATCGACTGGATCTGTTAGGTAGTATCTTGGACAAAGTCCAAGCCAAACAATTTCTTATCTCCAACCTCAGACCAGCAGGTGGGAGTCCGACACCTCCTACCATACAACGCCTCGTAGGGTGCCATGCCCAGGTTAGCATGGAAACTGTTGTTGAACGAAAACTCAACCAATGGCAGGTACCTATCCCATGTTGAACCCTGCTCCAAAGTGCAAGCCCTCAACATGTCTTCCAATGTCTGGATGGTCCGCTCAGTCTGTCCACTCAGTATGAGGGTGATAGGCGGTACTCAATCTCAACTGCGTACCAAAAGCTTCCTACAGCGCCTCCCAGAATCGAGATGTGAACTTCGGGTCCCTATCACTGATGATACTCTCGGGCACCCCGTGAAGCCTCACGATCTTGCGAACATAAAGTCTGGCCAACAACTCAGTAGTGAAGCTCACCTTCACCGGAAGAAAGTGGGCAGACTTCGTCAATCTGTCCATAATGACCCAGATAGAGTCACAACCAGCCTGAGTCTTCGGCAATCCCACTACGAAGTCCATGGAAATGCTCTCCCATTTCCATTCCGGAATCTCAAGAGGTTGAAGCATACCAGACGACTTCTGGTGTTCAATCTTTACCTTCTGGGAAATCAGACACTTGGACATAAACACAACTATGTTCTTTTTCATACCCGGCCACCAATAATTCCTCTTCAAGTCTTGATACATCTTTGTAGCACCAGGGTGGACAGTAAACTGGCCCTTATGAGCCTCTGTCATCACCTCAACAGTCAAAGAACCTCGAGGAACCACAATCTTCTTTTGGAAGGTCAACAATCCATCCTCATTCCAAGACACATCGTCCTGGTTCTTCGCATAATCTAGACATTCTCTTTGCACTTGTGCCTCTTTAATCTTTTCCATGAGCTTATTTTCAACTTGCACGGTTTCCATTTCGAGAAGTGCACCCCCAAACAAAGAGGTCACCGTCAGATCTCGAAATTGCTCAATAATATCATAGTCACCCAGGGTCAACCTGGATAGACTCACGGATTTCCGACTTAAAGCATCAGCAACCACATTGGCCTTGCCAGGATGGTACTTCAACTCAAAGTCGTAGTCCTTCAGATACTCCATCCATCTCCTCTGTCTCATGTTCAGCTCTTTCTGATCGAACAGATACTTCAAACTCTTGTGATCACTGAACACGGCAAACTTCATGCCATAGAGATGATGCCTCTAAATTTTGGAAGCAAACACAATCGCAGCCAACTCCAAGTCATGAGTCGGGTAATTCTCCTCATGAGGCTTCAACTGCCT
Source organism: Gastrolobium bilobum (assembly GCF_033153095.1). Taxonomy (NCBI): domain Eukaryota; kingdom Viridiplantae; phylum Streptophyta; class Magnoliopsida; order Fabales; family Fabaceae; genus Gastrolobium; species Gastrolobium bilobum. Next base: position 10,627 of record NW_026897162.1, on the reverse strand, counting down.
CGAAGCATAGGCAATCACTTTGCCCAACTGCATCAACACACTGCCCATCCCTTTTCCGGAGGCGTTAGTGTACAGCTCAACTTCCTCAGCAGGATCAGGAAGGACCAACACAGGTGCAGTAGTCAGTCTCTCCTTCAACTCCTGAAATCATTCCTCCCACTCGTGAGTCCATACAAATGGAGTCTCCTTCCAGGTAAGGCGAGTCAAAGGTAGAACCAACATGGAGAATCCCTTGATGAACCTCCGGTAGTAACCTGCCAAACCCAGAAAACTCCTCACCTCAGTAACCGTCTTGGGTCTCTCCCAATCTAGCACGGTCTCAATCTTATTCGGATCCACTACAACTCCCTCTGCAGAAATCACATGCCCAAGGAAATTCACAGACTTGAGTCAAAACTTACATTTTGAAGGTTTAGCATAAAGTTTTTTCTCCTTCAGCACTTGCAACACAATCCTCAAGTGCTCGGCATGCTCCTCCTCCGTCTTGGAGTAAATCAAAATGTCGTCAATGAAGACGATCACAAACTGATACAGGTACGGCTGGAAAATCCTGTTCATGTAATCCATGAACACTGCGGGTGCATTGGTGAGTCCAAACGAGATCACCAAGTACTCATAGTGACCGTATCTCGAACGAAACGCGGTCTTCGGGACATCCTCCGGCTTAACCCGAATCTGGTGGTATCCGGACCGCAGATCAATCTTTGAGTACACACAAGCTCCCTTAAGTTGATCCAACAGATCATCAATACGAGGAAGGGGATACTTGTTCTTGATTGTCACATTGTTCAACTGTCTGTAGTCGGTGCTCAATCGCATAGTCCCCTCTTTCTTTTTCACACAGATGACCGGTGCTCCCCATGGAGACACACTCGGTCGAATGAAGTCTTTCTCTGAAAGATCCTCAATATTCTTCTTCAGCTCTGTCAACTCTAGTGGCGACATCCGATATGGAGCTAATGAAAGAGGCCCCACACCAGGCAACAAGTCTATGGAGAACTCTATCTCCCGCTGCGACAGAAACTCAGGAAACACCTCGAGGAATTCCCCCACCACAGGAATGCCAGTGAGATTCTCCTGCGTCCCACTCACCAAACCTCCCAACATGACATATTCAAATGCCCCTGCTCTCAAGGCTCTCATAGCCTGCAGCAATGAAATATATGGCGAGGAACTGGCGGTGGAATCACACGGAGACATCACCACTCTCTTGGCACAACAGTCAATCAGCATACAATTCTTGGACAACCAATCCATGCTAAGGATGATCTCCAAGTTAGCCATCGCAATCCTATTAGATCCACTAAAAAATCACGGCCATCCCACTGAAACACGACATCTCGATGTACAGTGGAGGTATCACACTTTTATCCGGTGGCAGTGGTCACCCGCAACGATGGAGAAAGCACAGATATAGGCAATTCAAGCCCCACAACAATCAGGGTTGCATTGAAGAATGTGTAGCCCCAGAGTTAAACAATACATCAATGGAAGATCCACCAATGAAAAAAGTACCTCTGACAAGGTTTGGAGCTCGGTCCGACTGCTGACGATCCAGTGTATAGACACGACCTGTGGCTGGTGGCACTGCAGATGCCACTGTAGGTGGAAGCGGAACCATCTGAAGAGGAACTGCCTGAACCGCTGCAGCTCTCGCAGTAGATGACATACAATCCCTGAAATAGTGTCCCTCCTTGCCACAATGAAAACAAATCAGCTGACCGGTAGCACAACGTCCTGCATGCTCCTTTTCACACACCGCACATCTAGGAGTGGAAAGAGGTCTAGCGAAACCTCCCAGTTGCGAAGAAGTTCTCTTGAACTGGCTAGGCGTCTGCCTAGCAGCCAACTGCTTTCCATTTCCCTTGCCCGCAAACCTCCTGTCTTTCTAGGAAATGGAACCACCAGTCCCCTTCGTCTCAACAATCTTGGCCCTCTTGACTTTACTCGTAATACAAACATCCACGATGTCCCGACACTGTTGTACCAGTGTCCTTTCAAAATCTCTCGAAGCCGCTCCAGCAAGGCGATCAGCTATCTCCTCGTTAAGTCCCCTACGGAACTTAGCAGCCAAAAAGGTCGGAGTAGGAATAGCCACCCGAAAGTGTGCAAACTTCACCACCTCATTAAACTTAGCCAGGTACTCATCAACAGACAACGAGCCCTGCACCAATCTATCAAACTCCCTCTGCTTCCTCTCCTGCGCATCATAAGGGAAGTATCGACCCAGAAAGCAATCCTCGAAAAATGGCCATGTCATAACATGACCCTGCATCTCATAAGCGTGAGAGGCGTTCATCCACCACTCATGTGCATCTCCCTCCAGCATATACGTCGCAAACATCAGCTTTTGCGGATCTGTGCACTGCATGACTCGGAAGATCTTATCCAACGCCTGAAGCCATCTCGCCGCAGCAATAGGATCATAAGACCCATCAAAGGAAAATGGCTTATGCTTGCGGAAAGCTTTAAGCCGGCGGTCTATCACATCGCGATCCTCAACAGGCTCTACGTAGGGTTTCATCACCCCAGTAATGTGACCAGTGCCCTCAAGATGGCTCTGGCTATCGTCCTGGAGACTAGGTGGAGGCGGTGGAGGTTGTGGTGGTGGAGGTGATGGCGGTGGGAACTGACCCTCCTTGCGGCCAGCCCGCATCTCCTCCAACATGACCCTCATCATGGTCTTGTTCGCCAGCCTGTTTGCCTCAAGAACATCTTCTGCACAAGTTACACAAAGAATGAGTTGATCAGGCCCACACAATGTGGTCACACATGCATCATCATAGAAAAACCCAACAGAGGAAACACATAAGACAGACACACATCCTAAGTTATTGCAATACATACAGGCTTTTCCTTAGAAAGTTCTCTGATACCATAAAATGTAACACCCCGTGTATACCTGGTTTGTTAACATGTCATCGTATTAAGCCACGCTTAATTAAAAATGCGGAATATCTTTTTCTTTTCAATTATGACGTCATTATGCTTACCAAGTTGAATTACTTAATTCATTTCCAAAACATTGCCTGTATGTGAATGCAATTAGACAACTAGATACATTGAATAACCTCATATATAAATAAGTGAGTATCTAAGTCATGGATCTACAACATGTAGTCCGGACAATATCCCGATACCTTATACATCTCTGATAAACTAAAACAAAATAGAACCCAATGTGGCATGGACAATCCCCATGCTCACCAAATAGAACAGCATAGAAAACAGAGTCTCACAACAAAAAACATGATAATAAAAGTAAAGCATGTCAGCATCCGATCATAATAGTATAAGCAACAATGTCTAACTCAGCTCCGGCCTTCTGCCGCCTGAGTTCTCAACCCCCGAGTTACCTGAACCTGAAATATATGCTCAAACGTGGAGTAAGATCTCTAAACAGAAATCTCAGTAAGGCAAGGGGTCCTTAAGATCTTTCCACCCCAAGCTCACTTACATGTGCAATATAAGTTCAAAAGCAGGTATATGATATAAGTTCCAAAATCAGTGTAATCCATCAGATAACCATGTCATGTGTGTCAAGATATTCTACTGGCCAGAGAAATGCAGGATATACGTCTATTTCCGACAATCAGTGCAAGACGCCACTTGCACCCACCCACAGAATCACCATATTGTATGACGCCACATACTCAGATTTTCCGTCTAGATGGAACAACACATGCATATTATAAGGCCCTTACACTTAACCGTTCAAAAGCATTCCAATCATCAAAGCATGAAAACACATCATGCATATAAACCATTCCCCCATGGGGTATTGTGGAACCAACAAATGGCTAAACCGAGGACACGAAAGCTTACCTTGCAAGCTAACTATCCAAGCCAAGAGTCCACACAAGCTCAAAGTCCACAAACAGAAAGATCACAATCTGTTTTAGACCAACAATCATATCAATATTCATACTCTACAAGCATACGACATAAAGACAACACATTTCCTTTACATTTCATGTCTTTAGGATTCTCACAAAGCCATAAGCCCTTAATCACTTAGATTCTGACTTAGATTAATTAATACAGAAGTCCCCATTAACCAATCATGGGAGCACAAATCCAAAATATCATTCTGTATGAACAGTACCGTTACTGTCCTCGAAAACTCAGAATATCCGGATATCTGTCGGGGTCATATCCGGATATCCATCCGGATATCATATCTGGATATTCATATTCGGATATCACACAACCCATATCCGGATATCATTTCTGGATATCAATATCCGGATATCATATCCGGATATTTCGCGACAGAATGCAGTTTCTGCATTTCGCGAGATATCACTTCCAAGGTTGGGTTTTTAACTCATTACTACGCTAAGCATGCATTTTTATACCCATTTAGGTTCATGTTCAGGTTGGTTACTTGTTTAACTCATTAACATGCCAAGACTCAACTTTTAATCAACAAAAACTCATGATCAAGGTTGGTGAAGCTTACCCAAGGTTCAAAACTCAGAAAAGGTTGCTCTTGGAGCTCACTAAACAGCTCCAAAGGTTCTGACTTTGAAGGTGCACGAGAATGGCACACCACAAAGGTTCTTTCTCTTCAAAGGTCACGCCTTGAAGCTCAAAATGCTACCGCAAAGGCTCTCACAACTCCAACCACAAAGTCAGCCCCCTACAATTCACACTCAGTAGCTAGAACTCAGAAAAGGGAAGTCTCACTCACAAGGACACTTCACATTATCTCAAGATGCCAAGGTGAAGGTTTAATGGATGAAAAGGTCTCTTTGCTCACAAAAATGGAGGAGAAGAGAAGGTGACAAGCTTGGGAGGCAACCAGCTTCAGAAAGAAGGCGCAACATGCAATAAAATCTGACCTAGGGACATGTGCCCTCATATTTATAGGGGTATCAATTTTAATCACACTGTATTAGCGTTAATACCTACGCTTAGCATTTTAATCCCAAACTTAGGATTCTGAACCTGTCATTTTTCTAGGATTTATCAAATTTTTATTTTATTTTTCGCAGTACCTCTCCGGCACACGCTTTTACATAGCCAGTATCAGTTCTGGTACTAATTCTCATTATTTCGACTTGAAACTTGTTTTACAAGTCCTATATATTATTCTAGGAATATTCCCACACCTATTATAATTTCTCGGGATACTTCACCGGTACGCATTTATACCGTGAAGCAAAACCGGTATTTGCACTTTTCGTCAGAAAAATGACTTTCAACATTATTAATTACTCTCTATAATTATTCAAGTCTTCTCATAATTATTAGGGTCAATTATAAAATTATTTCCTACAATCAACGGTGCAGGTTCTTACAAGTTCGGTATCATTGCTATGTGTCACAAATTCGATTCAAGCAACAAATCTATTAGGGATGCAACATGAGATTGGATCAAGGAAATAGCTATTGTAGCCCTATCTGTTACCTGCAAAACGCAACAAGAACGGAGTCAATCGGACATCTGTAGAGTGAGATATGGTGAAAATACGAAAGTAGTGTAAATATGGAAAATTATGACAAAAATCAATTAAACTCAATCAAAATCTAGAATTGTGATTTGACCCAAAAGACCTTTATTTAATTCAAATAAATCATAAAAATACCAACCAAGAGTAATAAATAAGTGTAACAAAATATGTGTTATCACCTGCGCCCCATTATCAGTAATGTCAACTCTAGCTCTCTGGCATAGATGCTGGATCAAGGAACTGTGACCCAGTGCGGAAGTACTGCTATCAGAATGTGCCATGTCATAAATGCTGTTTTGAAGAATGATGGGAAGTTCCACTTTCTTCCCAGTCATGATGGTGTAAATCAACACAGCTCGCATCATAATAACCTTTGCCTGGTTGGAGGAAGGCAATACATTCAAAACCACAAAATGGAACCATACCCTAGCCTGGCCATTCAACTGCCTTAACCACAACAATTTGGGATTCACCTCATCCTTCGTCATCTGCCATTTTTCATTGGGTTTGGCTATAGTTTGCAACACAGGCTCAGCCGCTCCCAATTTAGTCCAAGTTTCAAATTCAGGGTTGCTTCTCCTTGGGGGGATGTCAATCCTTTCCCAAGTTTTCAGAAACTGACTGTTTTGGTTCTGGATGTAATCACAGTGAGTGATTTTCAAGAGTTTCTGGATGGTATGAGCATCATACTTCACCTTTTACACCCGTACTAGACTAACAAAATGTCGCTTGCCAACTTCGTCCCCATTATAAGCATTCGCATAAAACTCCCGACAAATAGCTTGACTGCTATTGTCCAACATCTCGCCAAAGGTCTCCCATTCCCACTTTACCAACTGAGACTGAAAGTCAGGATATTCATCTTTGTCCAAGACGAATTTTCTCTCTCGGACAAAAGGCCTAGAAGATGTCTTCTCATTAAATCTGGCTTCATGGGCGGCAATCCTCCATAGTTTGTCATCATAAGAAGGTGGAGGTGTAGGCTCCTTGCTCTTGGTCACCCTAGTCCTCTTTTTACCGGTCTTCTTAGTTGTTGAAGACATGGTCTTAACAACATGAAAGTAGAAGTCAGTCAATAAGTCAAAGCATTTGAGAGATAATGGATCACAATTCCCAGATTTAAGTTTGAAAGAATTAATTGAGAGGGATCCAAAATGTGAAGAAAAAACAACCCCCACAAAACCAGACTAGCAGCCTAAAATCATGCATGTATCAGGGTCAGGGCGCTAAAACGGTCACATTGAGCGTTTTAGCGTCCTGGCAAAACATTGGCTGGCAAGCGTTTTAGTGCTCTGGCTTTTCTGAGTCAGGCAATACCACAAACACTTGGTGTGCGTGTGTGCAATGAATAATGTGTATAAAAGATTTGGGGTTCCTTTCATCCCAAATAATTAAAACTAGAAGTACCCAATAATCATGGACATACAACATTACCCAATTATGGACAATTAAAACATGAAAATCATAATCCAAAGAACACACCATCCAAAGCATATGAAAACAAATGATATTACAACATACAAAGCATGTATAATCGATGATGTTACAACATGAGTAATGGAAAGTTGAAGATACCTTGATGAGAATATAGCCGATGAATGTAGAAGAGAGGGAGAAGAGTTCGACAATTGGGAAATAGAAGAGGGAATGAGAGAGTGAGGGAAAAGTGAATGAATAACCTTGTAACTCAAATAAGTGACTCGGCGCTAAAACGTTCAAACAAAATGTTTTAGCGCCGAGGTCCAGAGAATGTGCACATAGTTGTGTGCATCAGCGCGCTAAAACGGTAAAGACTAAAAGTTTTAGAGCGCTTTACCAGAATGTGTGCACGATGATGCACTTGAGGAACTCTAAAACGGTCAAACGAAACGTTTTAGTGCTCTGGGCCAGAGTTTTGCATTGTGATGCATCTCTGGACCGCTAAAACGTTCAAGACTGAAAGTTTTAGCGCCCATCACTTGTCAATTTTTTTTTCAAATTTTCCAAAAAAAATTCAATGTTATTAACATTAATCATATACTACATACCTGATATAGTGGGTTGCCTCCCACTCAGCGCGTGTTTAACGTCACGAGCCTGACGGTTCTCACTTAAGTTACCTCCATCAGGGCAACTGTAAGAAGTTGCCTGTCTACAGCACTACCAATGTACAACTTCAACCTCTGACCATTGACGGTAAAGCTTCGGTCAGAATCCAGGGGACTAATTTCCACCGCTCCATAAGACTTAATATCCTTCACCATAAATGGTCCAGACCATCTGGACTTTAATTTTCCTGGAAATAACTTCAACCTGGAATTGAACAGCAGAACTTGGTTGCCCACCTTGAAATCCCTGGGTGTGATCTTCCTGTCATGCCATAACCTGTTCTTCTCTTTATATAAGCTTGCACTTTCATATGCAGAAAGACGGAATTCATCCAGTTCATCCAATTGTAGTAACCTTTTCTCACCTGCTGCTTTGGAATCAAAGTTTAAGAACTTGACAGCCCACAATGCTCTGTGTTCCAACCCTACTGGTAAATAACATGCTTTACCAAATAAAAATTGGAATGGAGACATTCCAATAGGAGTTTTGAATGCTGTACGGTAAGCCCATAAAGTGTCATCAAGTTTCTTGGACCATTGAGTCCTAGCATTTCCAACAGTCTTTTCCAATATACGCTTAAGTTCTCTGTTGGAAAACTCAACCTGACCACAAGTCTGTGGATGGTACGGGGTACATATCTTATGCCTGACTCCATATTTTGCAAGAGCAACTTCTACCAACCAGTTGTCAAAATGTGTTCCCCCATCACTGATTATGGCTCTCGGGACTCTAAATCGCACAAAGATATTATTTTTCAGGAATGCGATCACAACCCGAGAATCATTAGTTTTTGTGGCTACGGCTTCAACCCATTTTGATACATAATCCACTGCCATCAGGATGTACTTATTGGAGTAGGAAGAGGGAAAAGGTCCCATGAAATCCATACCCCAAATATCAAATATTTCCACCTCCAGTATATTGTTCAATGGCATTTCATGTCTCCTGGATATATTACCAGTTCTTTGGCAGTTGTCACATGCTTCCACATACTTCCTTGCATCCTTGTACAATGTTGGCCAATAGAAACCACTCATCAAAACTTTTGTTGCAGTTATTTCACCTGTGAAGTGTCCACCATAGGCTGAACCATGACAGTGCCATAAGACATTTTGTTGTTCCTCCTCTGGAATACATCTTCGAATTACCCCATCTGAACACCTGTAGAAGAGGTATGGTTCATCCCAAATATATCTCCTTACATCATGCAGAAATTTTTTTCTTTGTTGCCATGTGAAATCTTTAGGCATTGCTCCAGCCGCCTTGTAATTTGCAAAATCTGCAAACCATGGTGGAGTATTAATTGTCAAGACGTGATCCTGCACCAACTTGGAAACAGTACTTATGGCCAATATGTGCTCATAAGGGAACTCTTCTTGAATTACTACTTCCGGTCCTTCTTGTAGATTTTTCTTTGTGATCCTGGATAAGTGATCAGCCACCAAGTTTTCAACTCCCTTTTTATCTTTGATTTCCACTTCAAACTCTTGTAGGAGTAACATCCATCGGAGTAACTTGGGCTTAGCATCCTGCTTGGTTAACAAATACTTTAAAGCTGCATGGTCAGTGTAAACAATCACCTTTGAACCTAGCAGATATGACCTAAATTTGTCAAATGCATACACAATAGCCAATAATTTCTTTTCAGTAGTAGCATAATTCTTCTGTGCATCTTTAAGAATTTTACTGGCATAGTAAATGACATGCAATAATTTGTCTTTTCTTTGGCCTAGTACCACTCCCACAACATAATCGCTTGCATCACACATCAGCTCAAAAGGTAGTGAAAAATCAGGTGCCATGATTATTGATGCAGTGATCAATTTTTCTTTCAAAATATTAAATGCATGCAGGCAGTCATCAGTGAACACAAACTCTTGTTCCTTCCCTAACAACTTGCATAAAGGTTTTGCAATCTTTGAAAAATCTTTTATAAAGCGTCTATAAAAATCGGCATGACCAAGAAAACTTCTCACACCTTTGACATTTATGGGAGGGGGAAGTTTCTCTATAACAGAGATTTTGGCTTTATCCATTTCAATTCCTCTTCTAGACACCTTGTGTCCCAAAACAATACCTTCTGTCACCATGAAGTGACACTTTTTCCAATTCAATACAAGATTACAATCTTGGCATCTTTTTAAAACACTATCTAAATTTTCTAGACAGGCATCAAAAGTAGGACCAAATACAGAAAAATTGTCCATAAAAATTTCAAAGCATTTTTCTACCATGTCAGAGAATATGGAAAGCATGCACCTTTGAAAAGTCGCTAGTGCATTGCATAAGCCAAAAGGCATCCTCCGGTATGCAAAGATTCCATAGGGGCAAGTGAATGCAGTTTTCTCCTGATCTTCAAGAGCCACCGCTATCTGGTTGTAGCCTGAGTATCCATCTAGAAAGCAGTAGAAAGCATGTCTTGCCAATCTCTCTAGCATTTGGTCTAGGAATGGAATAGGGAAATGGTCCTTCCGGGTTGCTAAATTGAGTCTCCGGTAATCTATGCACATTCTCCAGCCAGTGACTGTTCTTGTGGGAATTAATTCATTATTCTCATTCCTCACAACAGTCATTCCTCCTTTCTTGGGCACCGTCTACACTGGACTCACCCAAGCACTGTCTGAAATAGGATAAATCATTCCAGCATCTAGCAACTTCACCACTTCCTTCCTCACTACCTCCTTCATAGTAGGGTTGAGTCTTCTCTGTGGTTGCCTTACTGGTTTTACCTGCTCTTCCGTCAATATTTTATGAGTGCAGAAAGAAGGGTTGATACCCTTGAGGTCTGAAAATGACCATCTCATGGCTGTCTTATTCTTTTTAAGCACTTCAATCAACTTTACTTCCTCCCCTTCAGACAACAATGCATTAATAATGGCTGGGTATGTTTGATCATCTCCAAGAAACACATACTTAAGATTTGATGGAAGTTCTTTAAGTTCCAACTTGGGTGCTCCCTTAGGAATATCATCTACTTTCTTTTCTAACTCTTCTACTTTCGGTTCTTCTGTAAAATATTCCACACTTGTTTCCTCCTTGAATTTGTCTTCCTCAAGTGAAGATTTTTCCTCTTCTATCACTTC